>NC_091374.1:12535849-12640849 GCF_038502225.1 Cherax quadricarinatus
AGCTGGAAAACATCCGGTTAAGGGAAAGGGGGGAGGCAGGAATCCGGTTAAGAGAGAAGTCTGACACATGTATAATTTATTTTAATACGGAAGAAATACAGAATTCATAAACTGTGCTGGCGAAGCTGAAATTGCTGCAGTAAGTTAGCTGAAATTGTGGCATGTTCAGCGGTGTCTATTTTCTCTTTTTTTTTCTCCATTTTCTTCGTTGTGTGTGTGTGTGTGTGTGTGTGTGTGTGTGTGTGTTACACTGTTTTATGTAACAATCTGCCGTGTTACCTATGTTTGAAAACATGTATCTAACAGTATATCAGTCTGTCTACCTCTCTCTCTTTCCCCCCTCTCTCTCTCTCTCCCCCTCTCTCTCTCTCTCCCCCCCTCTCTCCCTCCCCTCCCCTCTCCCCCTCTCTCCCTCTCCCCTCCCCCTCTCTCTCTCTCCCCTCTCTCCCCTCTCTCTCCCCCCTCTCTCTCTCCTCCCCTCCCCCTCTCTCCCCTCTCTCTCCCCTCTCTCTCCCCTCTCCCCCCTCTCTCTCCCCTCTCTCTCTCTCTCTCCCCTCTCTCTCTCCCCTCTCTCTCTCTCCCCTCTCTCTTTCCCCCTCTCCCTCTCTCCCTCTCCCCCTCTCTCCCTCTCTCTCTCTCTCTCTCTCTCTCTCTCTCTCTCCCCTCTCTCCCCCCTCTCTCTCTCCCCCCTCTCTCTCTCCCCCCTCTCTCTCTCACCCGTGTCATGGTTCCAGGTTCACGAGGGGTGTCGAGTCAGTTCCTGGTGGGTGAGGGACTGATGGTGTCCCCAGTATTTACATCCGTGCGTGAGGAGACTAGTGTCCCCGTCCACATCCACTTCCCTCCAGGATGCTGGTGAGTACTGCCCACCGCTAGTGAGTATTGACCATCACTGATGAATACTGACAATCACTTGTGAATACTGCCCACCATTGGTGAATACTGACCACCATTGGTGAATACTGACAACCACTAGTGAATACTGACCACTGGTGAAGACTGACAACCACTGGTGAATACTGACAACCACTGGTGAATACTGACAACCACTAGTGAGTACTGACCATCACTGGTGAGTACTGACCATCACTGGTGAGTACTGACCATCACTGGTGAGTACTGACCATCATTGGTGAGTACTGACCATCACTGGTGAGTACTGACCATCACTGGTGAGTACTGACCATCACTGGTGAGTACTGACCATCACTGGTGAGTACTGACCATCACTGGTGAGTACTGACCATCACTGGTGAGTACTGACCATCACTGGTGAGTACTGACCATCACTGGTGAGTACTGACCATCACTGGTGAGTACTGACCATCACTGGTGAGTACTGACCATCACTGGTGAGTACTGACCATCACTGGTGAGTACTGACCATCACTCTTGGGTACCGACCATCACTGCTGAGTACCGACCATCACTGCTGAGTACCATCACTGCTGAGTACTGACCATCACTGCTGAGTACTGACCATCACTGCTGAGTACTGACCATCACTGCTGAGTACTAACATTATATTGCTCTGTCACCCATAAAGAGAATGCGTCAGAGGATGAAGCTCAGATCATGACACATGGCACCGAGGTCATGGCACATGGCACCGAGGTCATGACACATGGCACCGAGGTCATGACACATGGCACCGAGGTCATGACACATGGCACCGAGGTCATGACACATGGCACCGAGGTCATGACACATGGCACCGAGGTCATGACACATGGCACCGAGGTCATGACACATGGCACCGAGGTCATGACACATGGCACCGAGGTCATGACACATGGCACCGAGGTCATGACACATGGCACCGAGGTTACATGTAATAAACTAAGAATCATATAAATCCTACTCAGGTTACTTGTGAATAAAATTTTAATATCCTGTGCTTAGAAGGATTCAAATTTAGAAATTTAATATTGCAGTTTTATTTTCCTCTTATAGTGGAGACGCTTTCAAAATTATTATTGACATAAATTGTAAATTAGGTAGTGAAATGTGGCAAGGTTTGTCCGTAGAGTTCTTCATTTATTCTCTTAAATTTAATATATTAATAATATATATAACCTCGAGTTATCCCTGAAGCAAGTTTATTCTTTTCTCTGAGGATGAGAGTCCCCAGGATAGTTCCAGAAGTGGTTCCTCCCTATATATATATATATATATATATATATATATATATATATATATATATATATATATATATATATATATATATATTAAAAGTGAATATGTAAAACTGGTCAATTAGCAAGAACTCATTTAAAATTAAGTCCTTTCTAAAATTTTCTCTTATACGTTTAAAGATACATTTTTTCATTAATGTTAATGTAAAAATTTTTAGTTTTGCTCCAAAAGAATCTTAGAAAGCTTACCTAACCTTATTATAACAAGAATAATTTATTTTAGCCTAACCCAACTAAATATATTTTAGATTTGTTGACAGTAATTTTATACTAAACAAACACAGTGAAATATATTTTTTTCGTTAGGTTTAGAATGATTTTGGCGAAATTATTGCATACACAAATTTTCACTTGTCCTATATGGCAAGATGAGCGTTGCTATTTAAGCCAAGATCGCAAGTTCTGCCTATTCGGCACGACACATATATATATATATATATATATATATATATATATATATATATATATATATATATATATAATATATATATATACATATATATATATATATAATTTTTTTTTTTTTCAACAAATCGGCCGTCTCCCACCGAGGCAGGGTGACCCAAAAAAGAAAGAAAATCCCCAAAAAGAAAATACTTTCATCATCATTCAACACTTTCACCACACTCGCACATTATCACTGCTTTTGCAGAGGTGCTCAGAATACAACAGTTTAGAAGCATATACGTATAAAGATACACAACATATCCCTCCAAACTGCCAATATCCCAAACCCCTCCTTTAAAGTGCAGGCATTGTACTTCCCATTTCCAGGACTCAAGTCCGACTATATGAAAATAACCGGTTTCCCTGAATCCCTTCACTAAATATATATATATATATATATATATATATATATATATATATATATATATATATATATATATATATATATCAAGTGAGTTTAGAAATAGCAGAAGAAAATTTAATCCGATTAAATCCTGCTAGGGGTCAGAAATTCAATTCTCCTGAGTTTTGCATCAGGGACTCTCTCCCCTCTCCCTCTCTCACCCTCCCTCTCTCTCACCCTCCCTCTCTCTCACCCTCCCTCTCTCTCACCCTCCCTCTCTCTCACCCTCCCTCTCTCTCACCCTCCCTCTCTCTCACCCTCCCTCTCTCTCACCCTCCCTCTCTGACGATGGCGGCTGCAGCAACTCAATTAACCACCATCCTTCCCTTAAATAAATCTGGTAGAATTCTTCCTCCAGAATCTGGTTCATGCCTTTGACTCACCGCTGTCGACACTCAAGTCTTTTACAGATTCTTTTAAGAGTATCTTTAATTCAATTTGGAAAGACTTTTTCCATGTGGGTAGCGCCACTAAGGTTGGTGAAAGTCACGCCAGACTTTCTCTATTAGACTTGGGGACGTCTCGCTGGCTTTCACTCACACGCGAAAATGAGAGCAAAAAGAGGATGATAAATCTATGAAAATAAGTTTTTGGTTCATTTTTCAAGAAGTTCCTCTTGCTTTGAAGAGGTTGTTTAGGGACGTAGTTCCTGCGATAGTTAGATATTTCCTGATGAAGTTAAGACACATGTGCAACATCTGGGTATCTTTATTGTAGACGTTTCGCCATCCAGTGGCTTTATCAATACAAATTCCAGGACATAACTTAAAGATAGTAGAACTATGTACAGAAGATGAGGTAATCAGTCCCTCAACCTAGGAGTAGGTGCGAAGAGCACCGTAGTCGTGGAGATTCTGAAGCAGAAGCAAGGCGACTGACGCTTATATACTAACGTCAGGTGGAAATGGGACAATAGATATTTCCTCTTGTTTCTGAGGTACGATAGTTACTCTTGCTGAGACTGTGATAATTGCTTCTAAGGTACGATAGTTACTCTTGCTTCTGAGAGACTGTGATAGTTGTTTCTGAGGTACGATAGTTACTCTTGCTTCTGAGAGACTGATAGTTGCTTCTGAGGTACGATAGTTACTCTTGCTTCTGAGAGACTGATAGTTGCTTCTGAGGTACGATAGTTACTTTTGCCTCTAAGATGCTGCAATAAGGCAGTCACTTTTGCCCGTAAGAAATTGCAAGAGATAGGTTGTTTTCCTGTTTCTTTGAGCACGATAGCTAGTTCGTTCTTGCACCTAAAAAGTTGCTATAGACACCTACTTCCTCTTATTTCCACGATCTACAAAAGACAGTTCTACTGACTTCAGAGACATTTTTTGGCCGTTCTACGAGGTAGCAATAGATTAGATAGTTCTCGACTCCTCTACGAGGCTACGATAGCAAAATACTCTTGAAGACTCAACGATAAAGACCACTCTTTTTAGATCTCTTAGGGAACACCGAACGATGGTGATGGATGAGTCTGGCGGATTATAATGATGGATGAGTCTTTTCCTCTCACCCTTTTTGTCGAAAATATTATTTATGCAAATATATATCTCCCCCCACAATGGTCTCTGGGGATGATCAAAGAGAAAGAGAGAGAGAGAGAGAGAGAGAGAGAGAGAGATCTCAGGCTTCTCCTTGTGTTTTTATTCGAATGTCCTTGTTGCTGGTAGTGTCCATGCCTTCCAGGTGCTTTCAATGTCCTTATTACTAGTGTCCTTGTTTTCCAGGGGTTTTCAATGTCCTTGAGGCTACTAACGCCTTTGCTACTCAGAGTGTCCTTGTTGCTACTAGTGTCCTTGTTTACAAGATGTTTTCGAAGTCCTTGTTGCTCCCAGTGTCCTTGTTTCTACTAGTGTCCCTGTTGTTACTGGTGTCCTTGTTACTAGTGTCCTTGTTGCTAACAGTGTTCCTGTTCTTAGTGTCCTTGCTTTCCAGGTGTTTCCAGTATCCATGATGCTACCAGCGTCCTTGTTTTTCCAGTGTCCGTGTTCCACTCAGTGCTCTTGTTGTTTCTGTCAAATGTCATAGTTTCGTTCACCTTGTTCACCCTCTTGTTCCATCATCCACAGGTACAACTTGTACACGGGCGCCCTCTTCTCTAACAGCTCCAACGGCACGGATCAAGACGTACCCACACTCTTGACAGATGTGAACGTGCACGTCAGGGGCGGTGTTGTGCTCCCCCTTCAGGGCAACCTTCAGGTACGTGACCCTGAAGCTTCAGGTCCACCTCTAAAGTTCTATGTCCATCTCTAAAGCTCCATGTCTATCTTTAAAATTTAAGGTCTATCTCTAAAGTTCCATGTTCATTTCTGAAGTTCCACGTCTATCTCTAAAGTCTCTAAAGTTCTAAGTGACTCTAAAGTTCCCGATCTGTCTCTGAAATTTCAAGTTGATCTTAAAATGCCGTCTTCTTCACTCAAGTTCTCTCCAGGTTTTTTTTTTTTTTAAGTCTCTAAGTAAGATCAGTCGACATGTTTACCAGGTAAGAGCAGTCTTAATTTCATGTCTCTCTCTCTCTCTCTCTCTCTCTCTCTCTCTCTCCCCCTAAGTGATTTCTGATGGAGTGGTCGATGGTAGTGAGGGAAGATGAGGTAGGAAGGGAGGTAGAGAGGCAGGGAAGAGAGGCAGGATGGAAGGCAGGGAAGGAGGCAGGATGGAAGGCAGGGAAGGAGGCAGGATGGAAGGCAGGGAAGGAGGCAGGATGGAAGGCAGGGAAGGAGGCAGGATGGAAGGCAGGGAAGGAGGCAGGATGGAAGGCAGGGAAGGAGGCAGGATGGAAGGCAGGGAAGGAGGCAGGGAGGGAGGGAGGTTCAGGTGGGAGTGAAGGAAGTAGTTGAGGTGAGGAAGGATGAGAGAGGAGGGTAGGCAAGAGAATGGTAGGAAGAGAGAGGAAGAGAGAGGAAGAGAGAGAGAGAGAGAGAGAGAGAGAGAGAGAGAGAGAGAGAGAGAGAGAGAGAGAGAGAGAGAGAGAGAGAGAGAGAGAATTTGTGGAGTGATGGAAGGTAGCAACAATTCCTTGGACCAAGAGCCCTTCAGCAACATCAACTCCCCCCCTATTTAAAAAGAGTTGAGTGCCTTTATTTTGACCACAGGAAAGCGCTAAACCCATGCCACTCCATCCATCCATCAATCAATCCATGCATCCATCAGTCCATTCATCCATCAATCAATACATCTATCATCCATCCATAAATACATCCATCATCCATCAGTCCATTCATCAATTAATCCATCCATCAATCAATACGTCCATCATCCATCCACCAATCAACACAGTCATCAATCCATCATCCATCATCCATCAATCCACCAAAGCCTAAATTTGCAGTATCCAGATCACTATAAACACATTACATCAAATATCCATGAATAATATCCATATTACAATAAGCATTTAACATGCCCAAGGTGATATTTTACCTACTTCTAATGCTTTAAGCAATTTTGTTAAGAGTTTCTTCTTAATAAACCTATGATTGTCTCCCTATAAACAATGTCGTTTTAAAAATATTTTTGCCTGATGAACTGTCAAACTCGTTGAAAAATAATTTGTCGAACGCCATGTGTTTTGAAATGTTAGACTAGGGGAGGGGGGATTTTCAGCCTATGTATGTAAGTCCCCGTCTGGACCTGATATGAGGTGGGCTACCCACATGTAGGTCCTCCCCTGGATCTGATATCAAGATGGGCTACCCATATATGTAGGTCCTCCCCTGGACCTGATATCAAGATGGGCTACCCATATATGTAGGTCCTCCCCTGGACCTGATATCAAGATGGGCTACCCATATATGTAGGTCCTCCCCTGGACCTGATATCAAGATGGGCTACCCATATATGTAGGTCCTCCCCTGGACCTGATATGAGGTGGGCTACCCACATGTAGGTCCTCCCCTGGACCTGATATCAAGATGGGCTACCCATATATCTAGGTCCTCCCCTGGACCTGATATCAAGATGGGCTACCCATATATGTAGGTCCTCCCCTGGACCTGATATCAAGATGGGCTACCCATATATGTAGGTCCTCCCCTGGACCTGATATCAAGATGGGCTACCCATATATGTAGGTCCTCCCCTGGACCTGATATGAGGTGGGCTACCCACATGTAGGTCCTCCCCTGGACCTGATATCAAGATGGCTACCCATATATGTAGGTCCTCCCCTGGACCTGATATGAGGTGGGCTACCCACATGTAGGTCCTCCCCTGGACCTGATATCAAGATGGGCTACCCATATATGTAGGTCCTCCCCTGGACCTGATATCAAGATGGGCTACCCATATATGTAGGTCCTCCCCTGGACCTGATATCAAGATGGGCTACCCATATATGTAGGTCCTCCCCTGGACCTGATATCAAGATGGGCTACCCATATATGTAGGTCCTCCCCCTGGACCTGATATCAAGATGGGCTACCCATATATGTAGGTCCTCCCCTGGACCTGATATGAGGTGGGCTACCCACATGTAGGTCCTCCCCTGGACCTGATATCAAGATGGCTACCCATATATGTAGGTCCTCCCCTGGACCTGATATGAGGTGGGCTACCCACATGTAGGTCCTCCCCTGGACCTGATATCAAGATGGGCTACCCATATATGTAGGTCCTCCCCTGGACCTGATATCAAGATGGGCTACCCATATATGTAGGTCCTCCCCTGGACCTGATATCAAGGTGGGCTACCCACATGTAGGTCCTCCCCTGGACCTGATATCAAGATGGGCTACCCATATATGTAGGTCCTCCCCTGGACCTGATATCAAGATGGGCTACCCATATATGTAGGTCCTCCCCTGGACCTGATATCAAGATGGGCTACCCATATATGTAGGTCCTCCCCTGGACCTGATATCAAGGTGGGCTACCCACATGTAGGTCCTCCCCTGGACCTGATATCAAGATGGGCTACCCATATATGTAGGTCCTCCCCTGGACCTGATATCAAGGTGGGCTACCCACATGTAGGTCCTCCCCTGGACCTGATATCAAGATGGGCTACCCATATATGTAGGTCCTCCCCTGGACCTGATATCAAGATGGGCTACCCATATATGTAGGTCCTCCCCTGGACCTGATATGAGGTGGGCTACCCACATGTAGGTCCTCCCCTGGACCTGATATCAAGATGGCTACCCATATATGTAGGTCCTCCCCTGGACCTGATATGAGGTGGGCTACCCACATGTAGGTCCTCCCCTGGACCTGATATCAAGATGGGCTAACCATATATGTAGGTCCTCCCCTGGACCTGATATCAAGATGGGCTACCCATATATGTAGGTCCTCCCCTGGACCTGATATCAAGGTGGGCTACCCACATGTAGGTCCTCCCCTGGACCTGATATCAAGATGGGCTACCCATATATGTAGGTCCTCCCCTGGACCTGATATCAAGATGGGCTACCCATATATGTAGGTCCTCCCCTAGACCTGATATCAAGATGGGCTACCCATATATGTAGGTCCTCCCCTGGACCTGATATCAAGGTGGGCTACCCACATGTAGGTCCTCCCCTGGACCTGATATCAAGATGGGCTACCCATATATGTAGGTCCTCCCCTGGACCTGATATCAAGATGGGCTACCCACATGTAGGTCCTCCCCTGGACCTGATATCAAGATGGGCTACCCATATATGTAGGTCCTCCCCTGGACCTGATATGAGGTGGGCTACCCACATGTAGGTCCTCCCCTGAACCTGATATGTGGGCTACCTACATATGAAAGATCACAATACAAGTGACACTAATAACCACAGGATCACAAAAGAAATATGACAACCATATAATATAGCAACAGAGGTGACACGGTAATCACAAATACAATACGATATTTAAAGGTGCGATCACATCAGACGTGACATATCAAGACCACAACAGCAACGACATGATGACCACAAGGTAAGTGGTCATCATGTTATAAGTGGTACGATAGCTAGACGTATAGTCACACAAAGTTAAAAAAATATATTATAACACCTGTTAAAGAAAAAATGCAGAAGGGATACGATAAACCTTTGAAAAATATTGATAAAAGTAATACTGAAGATACCATGATTTTTTTTCTCTCTCTCCCAACCTTCCTGTCGATTTACCCTCTCTCAATTTCCATATAAATCACGACTTTGAACATGGCTGCCTCTTCAATCAAAGGTTGCCAGCTTTCTATCTGCTAGACCTGACAGCTCTCTTGGTCATGCCTGGAATATGCAGTCTTCAAAACTCCCTACTAGACCTAACAGTCTGATTTATCATTTGAATGGCTCCTTCAGACCCTCTGCGACCTCTGACAGTCCAGTAAGTCAGTAAATAAGAATCGGAATGAAGGTTATGGTATTTTATTGCAAAGACTTTTCGCCCGCCAGAGAAATGCGTATTTAAGTAGGTTATAGAAAGGTTCTGAGGTGAGGCAACGAGGTCATGCAGGCTGATGCTAGTCACCAGCCGAGTGAGATTAGGTGATCGCAGGTACTCATATTGGGAGAATAAGCCTTGCTAAACCTCGTGAGGTTATGAATGATCCTGAATCAGGAACGGGTGGGGGGAGGGGGAGGGTTGAACCCATGGGAAGCGAGTCCTGAAACTCACAGGTTCGTGTGTCCTGAGTCTTGATTGATGTTATTCGTTGTATCTGTAACAACGAAGTGAAGATATAATCTGCTGCGACTTTCACTGTGATGACAAGTCTTGATTCTGGGAAGTTCACGGTGCGGTTCTCAGTGTTTCTGTGTAGTGTAGTGTAGTGTAGTGTAATGTAGCGTGTGTGTGTGTGTGTGTGTGTGTGTGTGTGTGTGTGTGTGTGTGTGTGTGTGTGTGTGTGTGTGTGTGTGTGTGTGTGTGTGTGTGTGTGTGTGTGTGTACACCTTTAGTATCGTCACTTAGGCATGCGTCACCATATTCTTCGACTCTGGCGTCTAGGTCCCTGGAGGTTTTACCGACATAAATTTTGTCACAGCCTCCACATGGTATGGTACATACACAAGCGGTGTTAATTGGCTTCCTTACCTTGAATAAATCTTTTATGGCTTCAAATGAAGCATTGGTGACTATTACTGGTTATAACTAAGGTACTGGAAACAATGCAGCTAGTTGTGTTGACAGCAGTGCATTGTACCTGCAGGGTGTAATGTTGCAAAAGAGTGCTGAAGCATCATATCGATTTTCTTCCTCACAGTGAAATGTCATAACCCGAATTCTGTCTTGTTTACATACTGCTGGCATAGCCTACTCTCGCATTACCATAAATTACCCAGGATCTTTGACCTCCAAGAGAGACCTGAACACTTGCTTCCCCCATTTCGATAATGTATCATCCTAACTTACACGAGATGCATAAACTTTCTGTATAGCCTCTCCTTTCTTAGTCTCTCGATATCTCATTCTCTCGTTTCTATCACTTAATCTCTCGTTTCTCTCACTTAATCTCTCGTTTCTCTCTCTCAATCTCTCGTTCTCTCTCAATCTCTCGTTCTCTCTCAATCTCTCGTTCTCTCTCAATCTCTCGTTCTCTCTCAATCTCTCGTTCTCTCTCAATCTCTCGTTCTCTCTCAATCTCTCGTTATTTCTTATTTAATAGTGTCTCATTAGTGGCCATTAAAGATAATATCTCGCCTCGACACTTAGTTCAAAGTGTATCTTTAGCAATATATGGCAGGGAAATTTATATATGTATATAATAGTAATAAATAATAATAATAATTATAATAATAATAATAAACTTCAAAAGCATAGAAAGACGACAGAATTTTTTGAAAGGCCTACAAGATACATAACATTGCATAGTACATACGACAGTTTAAGAGGTTTACTGAGGTAAAGTGAGTCGCTTGTGACCCGAATTATTATATTTGACCATGATTATTATTTAACTTTTTAATAATTGCAGTAAAAATTGGCTAATAACCAAAATTAGGCCTGAATAATTTTGTAATAGGTAACACACACATACACACACACACAACAGTAAGTCTGACTCTCCTCTTAACAGGATGCCGTTATGACAACAGAAGAGTTCAGAGCGGCACCACTACACCTGTTGGTGGCGCTCTCCTGTCAGGTAAATGACACCGAGGGAGCAGAGCCAGACGGTGCCACTGCTTCTGGTAAGATTATTTCACTGCCTATATGATTATTTTTATTGCCTATAAAATTATTTCACTGTTTAATAGGATTTCACTGTATATAATGTTACTTTACTGTCCGTAATGTTATTCAGTGACTCTGGTAAGAATTTTTCACTGCCTGGGGAAAGAATTTTTCACTGTTAAGTGAACAGTGAATATTAAACTTGAGATATATGGGTAAACGCTAAAGCTGTAGGGGCTTATGCAAAACCTTAGGGGGAAATCGAGCCAATCAGGTATGGCCCAAGTGCAGAGTTGCTCTGGTTCCTTGGATCACGGCTTCTTCACCGGTATCCCGGGCGGCGCCCTTTCGTAAAACGTTCACCTTCAGTTAAAAGAAACTTCTGTCGGGAAGGTTGGCCACTGAACGAACGAAGGATCGAGCCTTGACACCTCCGTGTCTGATCCATACGGGTTTACCTCTTCGTCTTCCGTTTTTTTCCAAAATTCTAACTCCAGATTTATGATTTGCCGATAGATATATATATAAATTCGTGATTTTTCCAGAAATTTCTGACCGTAGATTTTTTTTAAATACATGGAAAAAATATGCATACAACGGAATTTAGGCTACACAAGAGCGCTAAACCCGTATGGTTCATTCAGCAGTACTATCGAAGGGATCTTGATCCTAAGAACTGGAGCTACCTCATCCATCCTCTGGGTCTAACCTTATTGTCTCCTTAGTCCCCCCGGGGGCTGCATGACTCCTCTTCCCTACGGATTTACCGCTTCAACCCCTCCCCCCCCCGCCCTCCACCCATGAACATAATAGCCCCCTGACCTATATTCTGATGAGGAAAATTGCCAGAGTTCTCTGAGCCGGGTAATTACGCAGATTTATTGCGTAATAAAGCCACTTTAGTCACGTGAGGAGGTAATTTGAGGTGTTCAGTCCCTAACTCTTGACTAGTACCCAGTCCTACACTCTTGACTAGTACCCAGTCCCTCACTCTTGACTAGTACCCAGTCCCTCACTCTTGACTAGTACCCAGTCCCTCACTCTTGACTAGTACCCAGTCCCTCACTCTTGACTAGTACCCAGTCCCTCACTCTTGACTAGTACCCAGTCCCTCACTCTTGACTAGTACCCAGTCCCTCACTCTTGACTAGTACCCAGTCCCTCACTCTTGACTAGTACCCAGTCCCTCACTCTTGACTAGTACCCAGTCCCTCACTCTTGACTAGCACCCAGTCCCTCACTCTTGACTAGCACCCAGTCCCTCACTCTTGACTAGTACCCAGTCCCTCACTCTTGACTAGTACCCAGTCTTTCAGCCTTGACTCGTGTTCAGCTCCACAGACTCGATAACTCTGATAACTGAGGCAGATGATTTGGTTGCACCTGAAGATTCATCATTTTCTGAGCCACAGGCAGGTTATATGTGGATGATGGAGCGACACCTCTGGAACAAGAGCCTCCGGCAGACCACCTGCAGATGCTGGTACGAGAAAACAGTGAACTGACCGTGACTCGACTCCCTCGAGTCCTGGGAGGCAACGGCATCTGTGGCAGCAGTCACAACATCTCCACATTGATAACTTCCGCCAGGGTGTTTGGTGCTCCACAAGTGAATAATGTAAGTGGTATAGTGTGTGGGTGTGGCTGGATGTGTGTGTGTGTGTGTGTGTGTGTGTGTGTGTGTGTGTGTGTGTGTGTGTGTGTGTGTGTGTGTGTGTGTGTGTGTGTGTGTTTGTATACAGTCATTAAAGGCTTATTTGCATGTGGCTAACAGACTGGCCAGGTCTTGACAGTTTTCTCTGTTACCATTACTTGTTAAGATGTGAGGAGAGCAACAAATAGTTAAGAAAGTTCTGGATACCAGAGTGTAGAGGATTTAGATATCTGAGAGACCGTGTCAGCAGGTGGGTCTGTGAAAGGTGTCAGCAGATGGATCTATGAAAGATGAGAATATAAAACAGACGAGTGGAAGAGGGTAGGTGATATGCTGAGGCATCTGGGGAAAGCAAGATAACCTATGGAGGCGAAAGGATTATAGTGGCATCAACACTCTTACATGGGTGTGAGGCATGGGCTTTAAACATTGCAGTGAGGTAGAGGCTGGAATCAGTGTGAATGCTATGTTTGAGAGCCATGTGTGGGGTGTATATTCTGCAAAGATTTAATAGCACCTTAATTAGAAATGAAAGGTTACAAATGTAATTCAAAGGCTGGATGAGGATTTGTAGTAGTTTGGCCATTTAGAAAAGGTAGAGCAGAATTAAATGGCAAAGAATGAATATAAATCTGGGGTGAAAGGCAGGAGGCACAGGATTCATTCCAGGAAGGGTTGGATGGAGGATGGTGAAGGAGGTTCTAAGTACTAGAGGCAAGAACAACCAGCAAGCTTGCGTATATGCGTTAGCTCATGGTAAAGACGAGATATTTTCAGGTGTTGTCGTGCTGTTGGAGTATAAGCAAGGTAACGCTTAGGAAAGGAATTAGAGTAACCGGTTAGCCGTACTAGAATCCTGAAGGTGGGTAGTACAGTGTCTGCATTCCGAAGCTAGAATGATGCTGGATTGTGAATGTCTGCTCACATCTCGCAAGACAGTTACTAAATGAATGATAATGAATACACAAATAACCTACACATAGGAGAAACTTACGACGACGTTTCTGTCCGACTTGGACCATTTACAAGTCACGCTAACTCAAAAGAATTGGGGAGCCAGTATATATATAGGCGAGGGGGACAGGGATAAAGAGAGGAAGAAAAAACAGTGGTAAGGATGGTAGTGGAAGCAGCAGTAGTGGTAGTAGAAAGTAGGGAGAATAGTTTTAGTGGCACAAGAGGTAGAAAGGGACATGAAGAGTGAAGAGAAACAATAGTAGTGGTAGTAGCAATAGCAGAAGTAGTGGGGTAGTAGCCGTAGCCGACAGTGAATGCATTTTATTATCAGGATCACCCTAAATAATAACCAATGAGAAATAGTATTATTAATAACAATAATTAATAATAGCTGCACTACTACAGGTGGTTGTGAACGGTAAGAAACACAGCTTCACCAGAGAGGACGACACAGGAGCTTTCACGGTCACCAAGCTCGACTTTGACTGGTGTGTGGAGGATTCTCTGGTCATCTCCTGGCAGTAAGAACCTCAAAGAGAAAACCAGAGAGAGCCAGTGTTGACTTGTGGAGGCTTGGAGAGAAGACGAGGCAGCTGGGGAACCCAGGCTCAGAGCTGGGAAGGTGGACGATACTTTCTGAGGCGTCCTGGTTCTTTGGAAAGAAAAAAAAAACCTGGACTGTTCCTGCAACACAACACCGGATAGTACACGCAATACAACACTGAACAGTTTCCGCAACACACCACGGGCAGTGTTCCCGGAATATAGGGAGCACTGCTCCAGTTATATACTCCATTTCATCAACCGTGTGACAGGGAATCCATCAGATCGACATTCATCCATCACCTCATCACTCTGACCTTTGACCTTACCGACAGAAACAGCAGAACCTACAGTCAAGTGACCCCGAACATCTCAAAGGCTCGCTCAAACTAATGCCAGTGTTAAGCCCTTAGTCGGATGACTAATCGTTTGACCAAGACTCGACAAGGATATCAACACAACTTGTCTTTGACCCAGGATGGACCAGTTTCTAGCCCAGTGACACGGGTTCAAAGTCGCAAATCCTTCCTCAATTTCTAGTTCAGCTGCAACACCTGGTATCTTAAACATGTGTTTCAGATGGCTCCTGACGCAGGTCAGGAGCCATCTGTCACGTCCTGACGAGTCTTACCCTAATGCCTAACACATCACAACTGTTACAGTTAGTTCACGAACCGTTACCTCTTCTTCGCCAAACTTAAAAAAAAAAAGTTGCAATCGACTCGTGTTTTGGTGTTTAAGTGTAATATTAATGTGGATTATGTTGATGAATGAGATTCCTTCAAGAGTTGTGATTGCTGGGTTGATGCTGGTTGTCATCAACAGCGAGTATATTACAGTCTTGGAGGGAGAGAGGGGGAGAGAGAGAGAGAGAGAGAGAGAGAGAGAGAGAGAGAGAGAGAGAGAGAGTTTACATGCCAACTACTGTAATTTACAAGACTTGTGCAAAACCTGGACGCCTTTATTCTGGAGAAGCTTCACTAGCCAGTGACTTCCTCAGTCCAGTGCAGAGAAACAGTGGAACCGAAGCCAGTGACTGGCGAAACGTTCCCGGAATGATGATCCCCAAGAGTTATATAACTGTCTTGTTCATAATCTTGTACGTTTTCTATCCAAAAAATGATTATTGTATTTAGCGTGTACAAGACCGCAAACATTTCCGGTCTCCATCTTTCCTCAGTATCATTCAAAAAAAAAAAAAATTCAATATATATGATTCCAAACATATAAATCAATAATTTTTTATGGAGGGGAGGGGGCACACCACTATTATGGCCTTTAACAAAACTTTCCAATGCGCCTCAGACACTAAAATATTATGATTGTGTCTCTAACGTTGCCAAGTTGTTCTATTGGGTTTATGGCAAGTTGGAAAATTTTGGAAGCAGTATAATCATTTAGGCCAAAATATATCTCGTGACCACCCTCTATTAGATTATCTCTTCTCCTATAGCTCTAAATCAGATTATCTCGTCCCCTGTAACCCTATATCAGATTATTTATTTCGTCCTCCATAACCCTGTATCGGATTATCTTTTTCCCTATAACCTTAAGTCCTGTAGTTACAGCTGTAGATTTTCTTTCAAAAACTTTAGCCTAGATTTTAATAAGATAGAAATAGCTTAGTGACAATATACTCTATTTTATGCAGTTTTAAACTTAGTGGCCTTTCACTCTCCGCTCAATATTCTATTTTATTTTCGAGAATATTTTTAACCTTAGCAGTAACGCCTTACATGTGATTAATACTTCCTCAGTGTGAATATATAGAAGACCATTAAAACAGAGCACTTCTTTAGTTATTAAACAGTGAAAGTCGATTAGAACATAAGCACTGCAGAAGGCCCACTGTCCCATACTAGGCAGGTCCACGTTACAACCACTTAAGACAGAGTGCATCTGTAGGCCTACTGCCCAAGTTAGTCAGGTCTGACTCACAGCTTTACACAGTTTGGGAGACTTTATAAAGCTCCATTTCGGGTGATAAAGTCCCTATGTCAGTGAACTGACGCATATCTCCAAAACTGACCATTCCTACAGCTGCTGTTCCACTCATGGCTGCCCCATCGACGTAGTTACACGCTGTTCCATTTACCGTTCTTTACATAGGACATTATGACCTGTCTTGTCAGACTACGTAAAGGTCATTATAATTTATGTTAAACCCATGCACTTAAGACCCTACTGAATTAAAAAGGATTCTTTAATTCCCCAGTTGAAACTGATTTACTATTATTAAAATCTTGCCTGTTTGACCTTTCCGGGTTTAGCGCTTCATTATTAAACTAATACTAGTACTGGTATTAATTATTAATAATATTATTGCTCATGGAAAGCGCTAAAACCGTGTGGGTCAGTCAGTGCTGCTGGTGTTTACTTGATGTGGCGATATTTTCACGACCTGTGTTTACATAAGTATCACAAGGAAAGTGTCGAAAATATTGACCGCAAGGACATGATTAAAGCCAGTACTTTGAGGTGCGGTCCGTGAGGTGCGGTCCGTGAGGTGCGGTCCGTGAGGTGCGGTCCGTGAGGTGCGGTCCGTGAGGTGCGGTCCGTGAGGTGCGGTCCGTGAGGTGCGGTCCGTGAGGTGCGGTCCGTGAGGTGCGGTCCGTGAGGTGCGGTCCGTGAGGTGCGGTCCGTGAGGTGTGGTCCGTGAGGTGCGGTCCGTGAGGTGCAGCCATGTCAGGTACGCGATGTGGAGTAAGGGATCAAGGGAGAGCAAAGTCGATTTTAGGTAGATTCATTATTTTCCCCAAAATCACGGACACAGACACTGATACCATCTGTCTACTTCACGGACCTCGCCTCGTGAACCTCGCCTCGTGAACCTCGCCTCGTGAACCTCGCCTCGTGAACCTCGCCTCACCCACTAACGTAATCTTATCTTTCTCGTCTCGTGTGAATTAATTCCCTGGTGGAAGAACAAACTCTTAATAAAAAATACCATTAACCCTCATATTGTCTCAATATCAACACGACAACGATGAATTTTGTGTACGTAGATTACCCAAGAATTTATTGTTTTGAAGGTGTGCGTAAGAATATAAAGAACACTGCAGCAAACCCACTGGCCCATAATAGGCAAGTCCTCAAAACCAGACCCATTAACAAAAAAATCTGTCGTACTCATTTTCAATCAACAACTAACAAGACACGACCACTAAAACTACAAGGCTACAACCAACAACACTACAACTACTAAAACAAATACACAAATCACACATCAAGACAAGCCACCACCAGCAAAACACAATTCCTGTACGTGAAAAAAAAAAACATCGAGAAAGAAAACGCAATTCACGGTTAATTTGATCCATGATTACTGGAAAATGTCAAAGAAAAATTAATTATTCTGTTTGTACTCGAATGTCACAAAGAACTTGAGGACTTTATAAGTCCTCAAGTTTTTTGTAATGTAAATTAACTTTTAATTTCAGCATTTTTTTAAAAGGAAAAAAAAAGATGACCCTTAATTGCCTTCTTGTTTCAGATAATTAAACCATTAAAGATAATTGTCAATAAATAATTTGATTGCGTAATTGCGTTATTTTTTACTCATAAATGTAATGAGGATAAAAAAGAGATCGCCAGGGTACCTGGTCACTCAAAATAGAAAAAAAATTGGAAAAGTGGCGAGATATTTTAAAGTTTTGATTTATGGTCCAGTGGTCGTAATCAGTATAGATTAATATGTTTCTGATGGTTAAGGACGCACGCGCGTGCTGACACACACACACACACACACACACACACACACACAGATAATCCGGTTCGCCTCCGCCTTATCTTCTAATAAACAAACACTTCTGAAGAAATGATCTTAAGAGTTAATTGGATGCTGCGTATCGGTGCTCTCAACTCAGCGATTCAGCATCCTCATCTCAGGGATGCAAATTCTTACAAAGATCCCTGGGGAAACTACTAGAAATATATACAGAGAAGAGTGTGGTATGACTAGTACAATAGACAATTGCTGAGAGATAGACAGACAGACAGAGAGATAGAGAGACAGACTGATGTATAGCAAACGTATTCTACAATTTGTTCGTAATAGAATAGCACTATAGCAGGCCTACTGGCTCATACTTGGCAGGTCCTAAAAAACCATACCCCCGGCCGGGATTGAACCCGCGGTCATAGAGTCTCAAAACTCCAGCCCGTCGCGTTAGCCACTAGACCAGCTAGCCACAATAAGATTCATCCAACTAGGTATATTTCTACACCATAGGAAGGTTAGCACAGGCACCTCTGTGACCACAAATGCAAGTTTTTACAGAAGAATCTCCAGCTAGCGTGGCCGTGACGAACTCTAGCTCAAGTCCCTTCACTGCCGTCAACGCGACGGGCTGGAGTTTTGAGACTCTATGACCGCGGGTTCAATCCCGGCCGGGGGTATGGTTTGTTTGCAATCGTGTCATTACGATTTCTTGAGTCTTGGCAGGTCCTTTTCAAATCCAATCCTCCGTCACTCAAGCAGCTATTCTATTTACTATAAATTTGTGAGTGGATGTACAGATCACAGGATACAGCACTAAGGTGTTTACGAACACTTGTCAGTGGCAGCAGGAACAGACCAGAGATTAGTTGATCTATGTATGTTGATCTAAGATCATGTGTATGTTGATCTAAGATCATGTGTATGTTGATCTAAGATCATGTGTATGTTGATCTAAGATCATGTGTATGTTGATCTAAGATCATGTGTATGTTGATCTAAGATCATGTGTATGTTGATCTAAGATCATGTGTATGTTGATCTAAGATCATGTGTATGTTGATCTAAGATCATGTGTATGTTGATCTAAGATCATGTGTATGTTGATCTAAGATCATGTGTATGTTGATCTAAGATCATGTGTATGTTGATCTAAGATCATGTGTATTTTGATCTAAGATCATGTGTATGTTGATCTAAGATCATGTGTATGTTGATCTAAGATCATGTGTATGTTGATCTAAGATCATGTGTATGTTGATCTAAGATCATGTGTATGTTGATCTAAGATCATGTGTATGTTGATCTAAGATCATGTGTATGTTGATCTAAGATCATGTGTATGTTGATCTAAGATCATGTGTATGTTGATCTCTCTCTCTCTCTCTCTCTCTCTCTCTCTCTCTTTCTCATTTGTAAACATAAAATATTGTCTTCACTTATAGCTTACTCGATTCTGTCGTATAATAATAATAATAATCTCTATTTCAACATGTTCAAGGTATACAGACCATAGCTGACATCAATGACATACTGTAGAGAAAGCCAATTGTTTTGTGGAACATTTCGGGCAAATTAGGTCAATTTTGTCCCCAGGATGCGACCCCACACCAGTCGACTAACACCCAGATACCTATTTTACTGACGGGTGAACAGAGACACCAGGTGTCTCAAACACGTCCTAATGTTTCCTTACGTAAGGGGGATCCAACCCCGGACCTCAAGGTGTGACCCGAGTCCGCTAGCAATCGAGCTACGGATAATTATACTTTAAATTATGCTCATTTATCAATAAATTACGTCAATAATAATCCCCGTGAAGACGACAGATCCCAATCCCAAGAAGCTAAGTCAAGGAGCCTTGCAGCCTTCTTACCAGTAATGAAGAATGACGTCAAGGTAACCAGTCATTACTACCAACACTCAGGTGTCAAAACAGAAGAATTTTTGCTTCTTGTTACCTGTGGTAAATATACAAAATGTATAGGAAATCTATATCAGGTCACGACTTGATACTTTATCGACTCATGACAAACTACACAACCCGCACATAGGAGAGAGTCTTTTGACGACGTTTCAGTCTAACTTCTTTATAACTATTACTGCATCTACCTTTTCTACTGCTATTACCTTTCTTCTCCCCTTTCTATCTCTGGTGACGAAAAATGCTCCCCCTGTTTCCTACTACCTCTACTACTTGCACTACTACCACTACCACCACTACTACTTTATCTTCCTCTCTTGGTCCCGTCCCTACCCCCCTCGCCTATATATACTGGCTCCCTCACTTTTTTCTGCCAGTGCGACTTTGTAAATGGTCCAAGTCGGGCCGAAACGTCGTCATAATCTTCTCTCCCGTATATACGGGTTATTTGTGTATTGTTCCAGTCACGGTATTGTAACTTTTTCTTAACTCATGACCTGCTAAACTCTACACAGAGCGAAACGTTGCAAGAAAAAAAGACTTATTAATGCTCCATTCTTCTACAATAGTCAATAGCATCATTCCACAGCCAATCATACTGTTTTCTAGTTTCCTGTTGTTTGTGTTAGCAGTGCGAGGCAGCGTTTATGGGAGAATTCAGAGAACTCTCGTAGAAAATGAACATATTTCTAGTTTGTTGGTCATGGGTAGATGATTGTTTGTTGGTCATGGGTAGATGATTGTTTGTTGGTCATGGGTAGATGATTGTTTGTTGGTCATGGGTAGATGATTGTTTGTTGGTCATGGGTAGATGATTATTTTTATTGTATTCACAGAAAAGCGTTACACACTTAAGAGTCAATCAGCGCCTGGGGAAGGGTGAGAGTCTCTTTTAATCTGAGGTATCGTCTCGAAGTCTGGTCCAGGATGACCCACACCAGCGAATTTCGTTTTGTTTTCTGTGTTTCAGTTTCCGTAAACTAGACCACCACAAACAACAGTTACTCCATTAGTAAGGGGTTTCGAATACTATATATAAGGGATAAGGGCCGTACATATGGGAGTAGAGCACTATATAAGGGATTACAGCTCTATAATAAGGGATTACAGCACTATAAGAGAGATTAGAGAACTATGTAAGGGATTAGATCACTACATGAAACATTAGAGCACTATATAAGAGATCTCAACACTATACAAGAGATTATAGCACTATATAAGGTATTAGAACACTGTATAAGGTATTAGAACACTGTATAAGGTATTAGAACATTATATAGGGTATTAAAGCACTATATATGTAGAATTCCGGAATTTAGAGCACTATTCAGGTTCCAGAATATTTTCAAGTCAAAATTTAGAAAAAGACAGCAGCAAACAAAATTTAGAAAACTGAACAGAGGCGAGAATTTAGAACGATGCGAACGTCAGCAGGAGAACGTTTTGCTTACAATATAGTCGTCAGACGTAAGACGTTAATGACGTTACACGGGAGTCGCTGATTTTACAGGCGGTCGAGCGTAGGTAATGAACCGTCGGCCAGTTATGTTTGGAGAGGAAATGTAGTCTATAAATGTTATGTTGAGGTGGACTGTAAATTATAGAACAGTAGGCGTATGAAAATAATTCAGTCAAATTTACAGATGTTACCGTAAGCGTGATTATTATTGTAATTACAGGGAAGAGATAACCCGTACGAGTTATACGCCGTGGGGGAAAAATGGAAGATAATCAGGGGAAAACTGGAAGGTAATCAGGGATAAACGGGAGATAATTAGGGACGATGGAAGGTAATCAGGGAAAAAATGAAAGGTAATCAGGGTTGATTCTTGGTAGTGGAGAATTTTGGACAAATTAACTCAGTTTTGTCCCAGGATGCGACTCACACCAGTCGACCAACACCCAGGTACCCATTATTACTCATGGGTGAACATAGACAACCGGTGTAAAGAAACACGCCCTCGCTGGGAATCGAACCCGAAAACTCACCGTGTGAAGCGAGAGCTTCAGCCACCAGGCCACGAGGCAGTTCTGGAGAGGCGTTGAATACGTAGGGGTAATATAGAGTCTGGGGAATGACGAGGTAATCACGTTGGATCCGAGAAAAGAGATGGGCAGCTGAAGTCCCATGGATCAAGAGCCCTTCACCAGCATCAAGGTCTCCTCTTTGATGTCTCAAATCAACAAACTGTTTGTGTCAAAGGTCTCACCAAGGCCACTTAATTTACGTAAGGTTTTTCACTAAACAGGACAAGTGTTTCCTGACGCGGGTCTTGTTACCATGAAATATATCAAGATAGCTTGGCTTAGCTTGGCTTCCTGGCCACTTCGAGACCATTATATATTGGCATTTCGTCTTGTATTGTGGGATAGTCCAAGACCTTGAACTACTAGCGCTTTCAAGACTATTTACTAGCCATGAAAAGACCTCTACCACTTGTTACCGCTCGTCAACACCGCTTCAGGGAATGTCTCAACCACGACTCCCATTCAGCCTGCATTAACACCCTCCAGCGCCCCATCCTTCAGAGGTACGTAACTTCCCCTGTCTTCTAATAACATGTTCGTTTTCCACTATAATCTATCTTGTCCATAATTACTGTCGCATTTGTTTTATCTGTTTCGTAAGGTGAAGTCCAGGATCTCCCCTTAATTCATGATAAAACTTAACAAATCTTTGAGGACAACTGGGTTGTAGACGTTTGAGCAAAGCTGAGCGATGTTCAGACCTCTGCACCACGATTGTCCTTAACGATTTAAGTTATACCATGAATTAAGTAAAGATCCTGGACTTCACCTTACGAAACAAAGTAAACGCGATAGTAATTATGTACAAGGTAGATTATAGTGGAAAAATGAACATGTTATTGAAAGACGGGGGAACTTACGTGCCCCTTAAGCTTCGAGACGTCACTTACCCTTCCCCAGTGCCCTTGACTCTCCTTATTCCCTCCCAGACACCTGAAGAGCCTATTACCCGAAGGACAAACAGGTGATTACGCTTTTAACTGTTGTGTTGAACCTGTGTGTCGGTCTTAAACCTTGACCCACATCCGGGTTGGGGGGATGGGGTTTGCCTAATGACGCTGACATTTCTCTCTTTCATGTGTGTCTTGAAGAGAAGCTGTACTGGGTAGCAGCAGTAATTGCTTACATAGATATGTCCTCGTCTGTGTGTAATGAAGAGACACTTTAGTGGATAGGAGCAGTAACTGGTTATGTACATATCTTGTGTGTGTCTCTTTCTCTTGAAGAGAAGATGTAGCGGGTAGCAGCAGTAACTAGTTACGTAGATATGTACTCACCTAGTTGTACTCACTTAGTTGAGGTTGCAGGGGCCGAGTCGAAGCTCCTGGCCCCGCCTCTTTACTGGTCGCTACTTGGTCACTCTCCCTGAACCGTGAGTTTTATCATACCTCTGCTTAAAGCTATGTATAGATCCTGCCTCCACTACATCGCTTCCCAAACTATTCCACTTCCTGTCTATGTGACTGAAGAAATACTTCCTAACATCCCTGTGATTCATCTGTCTTCAGCTTCCAACTGTGTCCCCTTGTTGCTGTGTCCCATCTCTGGAACATCCCGTCTTTGTCCACCTTGTCAATTCCTCTCAGTATTTTGTACATCGTTATCATGTCCTCCCTCTCTCTCCTGTCCTCCAGTGTCGTCAGGTTGATTTCCCTTAACCTCTCCTCGTAGGACATACCTCTTAGCTCTGGGACTAGTTTTGTTGCAAACCTTTGCACTTTCTCTAGTTTCTTTACGTGCTTGGTTAGGTGTTGGTCCCAATATGGGCCTAACGTACACGGTGTACAGGGTCCTGAACGATTCCTTATTAAGGTGTCGGAATGCTGTTCTGAGGTTTGCTAGGCGCCCATATGCTGCAGCAGTTATTTGGTTGATGTGCGCTTCAGATGTGCCTGGTGTTATACTCACCCCAAGATCTTTTTCCTTGAGTGAGGTTTGTAGTCTCTGGCCCCCTAGACTGTACTCCGTCTGTGGTCTTCTTTGCCCTTCCCCATTCTTCATGACTTTGCACTTGGTGGGATTGAACTCCAGGAGCCAATTGCTGGACCAGGTCTGCAGCCTGTCCAGATCCCTTTGTGTTCTGCCTGGTCTTCGATCGAATGAATTCTTCTCATCAACTTCACGTCATCTGCAAACAGGGACACCTCGGAGTCTATTCCTTCCGTCATGTCGTTCACAAATACTAGAAATAGCACTGGTCCTAGGACTGACCCCTGTGGGACCCCGCTGGTCACAGGTGCCCACTCTGACACCTCGCCACGTACCATGACTCGCTGCTGTCTTCCTGACAAGTATTCCCTGATCCATTGTAGTGCCTTCCCTGTTATCCCTGCTTGGTCCTCCAGTTTTTGCACTAATCTCTTGTGTGGTACTGTGTCAAACGCCTTCTTGCAGTCCAAGAAAATGCAATCCACCCACCCCTCTCTGTCTTACTGCTGTCACCATGCCATAGAACTCCAGTAGGTTTGTGACATAGGATTTCCCGTCCCTGAAACCATGTTGGCTGCTGGTGATGAGATCATTCCTTTCTAGATGTTCCACCACTCTTGTGTGTGACGTGTGTGTGTGTGACTTGTGTGTGTGTGTGTGTGACTTGTGTGTGTGTGTGTGTGACTTGTGTGTGTGTGTGTGTGACTTGTGTGTGTGTGTGTGTGACTTGTGTGTGTGTGTGTGTGTGTGTGACTTGTGTGTGTGTGTGTGTGTGACTTGTGTGTGTGTGTGTGTGTGTGACTTGTGTGTGTGTGTGTGTGTGTGTGTGACTTGTGTGTGTGTGTGTGACTTGAGTGTGTGACGTGTGTGTGTGTGTGACTTGTGTGTGTGTGTGTGTGACGTGTGTGTGTGTGTGACTTGTGTGTGTGTGTGTGACTTGTGTGTGTGTGTGTGACTTGTGTGTGTGTGAGTGACGTGTGTGTGTGTGTGTGACGTGTGTGTGTGTGTGACGTGTGTGTGACGTGTGTGTGAGTGACGTGTGTGTGTGTGACGTGTGTGTGTGTGACGTGTGTGTGTGTGTGTGTGACGTTTGTGTGACGTGTGTGTGACACTTGTGCATCTGTGACTTTGTGTGCGTATGTGTGACGCTGTTGTGTGTGTGTGTGTGTGTGTGTGTGTGTGTGTGTGTGTGTGTGTGTGTGTGTGACTTGTGTGTGTGTGTGTGTGTGAGTGTGTGTGTGACTTGTGTGTGTGTGTGTGTGTGAGTGTGTGTGTGACTTGTGTGTGTGTGTGTGTGTAACGTGTGTGTGTGTGTGTGTGTGTGTGACTTGTGTGTGTGTGTGTGTGTGTGTGTGACTTGTGTGTGTGTGTGTGTGTGTGTGTGTGTGACTTGTGTGTGTGTGTGTGTGTGTGACTTGTGTGTGTGTGTGTGTGTGTGTGTGTGCGTGTGTGTGTGTGTGTGTGTGTGTCTGTGTGTGTGTGTGTGTGTGTGTGTGACTTGTGTGTGTGTGTGTGTGTGTGTGACTTGTGTGTGTGTGTGTGTGTGTGACTTGTGTGTGTGTGTGTGTGTGTGACTTGTGTGTGTGTGTGTGTGTGACTTGTGTGTGTGTGTGTGTGTGTGTGACGTGTGTGTGACTTGTGTGTGTGACTTGTGTGTGTGTGTGTGTGTGAGTGTGTGTGTGTGACGTGTGAGTGTGTGTGTGACGTGTGAGTGTGTGTGTGTGTGTGTGAGACTTGTGTGTGTGTGACTTGTGTGAGTGTGAGTGTGTGTGTGTGTGAGACTTGTGTGTGTGTGACTTGTGTGAGTGTGAGTGTGTGTGTGTGTGCGTGTGTGTGTCTGTCTGTCTGTCTTTTTAAAGATACAAAATACGGACCCGATGGTAAAATAAACACAAATGCTATAATGTTGTCCTTGATAGACTACTGGGACTTGATAAAGTCCACTGTGTGGGCGAAACGTAGTCAATAAAGGATCACATTATACTGCATGTATCTATTGTTCCATCTTTTTAAATAACAAAAAGGCACAATGCTGTGACTGGAACAATACACAAAAAACCCGCACATAGAAGAGAGCAGCTTTCGACGACGTTTCGGTCCGACTTGGACTTTTCAACTTGCTTCGGCAAGTTGAAAAAAGGTGTTAGTTGGGAATTCACTTTCCCAACTGTATTGTATTATAAATTTTATACAGTACTGACAAGCTGATACAACAAATGTGCAAAACGTGCTTTTTTATGGAAACGTTTCGCCTTCTCAACAGTCGAATACAGAGGTGATAACACAGGAGAATGAAAAATTAGTTTCAGTCTTGATAGATGGTCGATTTCATGGCCTACAGCAGAGGCATGAGGCCAGAGGCTTACACACAGGAGCTGGGAGGTGGAGGTGAACTCACAAGTGAGTGGGGCCCACTAGTATCTAGCACACCAACACCATTGCATCTTGGTATAAGGCATCTACAACTCTATTGCTAAACACCTGGTGTAGCACACAAGCCTCACGTTTCTGTCTTAGACTAAGAACAGTGCAGGATGGTCATGCAGTTTTAACACAAATACAAAAAATATGTATACTTGAGAGATGTATTACCTGGAGTTTACCTGGAGAGAGTTCCGGGGGTCAACGCCCCCGCGGCCCGGTCTGTGACCAGGCCTCCTTAGGTCAGTGTCCCAGGATGCGACCCACACCAGTCGACTAACACCCAGGTACCCATTTTACTGATGGGGAACATAGACAACAGGTGGAAAGAAACACGTCCAATGTTTCTACTCTGGCTGGGAATCGAACCCAGGCCCTCATCGTGTGAAGCGAGAGCGTTAACCACCAGGCCACCAGAGCACACTTCTTTGAAATAACATCACGAGAAACGAGTGATGTGTTAATATGTATGTAGATAACTGAAGTGTAATGAATACAGGGCTGACTGATCTGTATAATTAGACCCCCTTCTGGGATCCTCTATCTGCTGAAGAGGATCCCAGAAAGGGATTGAAATATACACATCAATAAACCTACTGTGTTTCTGTCTCCATGTGACTTATTATTGAGCATGCAATGTCACCACAGTGAAAAAAAATTATAATATACCACAAAAGTGCTGTGACTGGTTGTCTTTCACATGCTTGTACACAAACACTCTTGCTTGTGCGTGTACTCACCTGTTTGTGGTTGCAGGGGTTGATTCGTTGGTCGTTAATAGGTCCACACACTCCCTGCTCCAAGAGCTCTATCGTACCTCACCTCCACTACATCACTCTCCAGACTGTTCCACTTCCTGACAACTCTATGACTGAAGAAATATTTCCTAACATCCCTGTGACTCATCTGAGTTTTCAGCTTTCAGTTGTGACCCCTTGTTGTTGTGTCCCATCTCTGAAACATTGTCTACCTTATCAATTCCTTTCAGTATTTTATATGTCATTATCATGTTCTCCCTATCCCTCTTGTCCTCAGTTTGATTTTCCCCTTATTTTTTCCACGTAAGATATACCCCTTAGCTCCAGGACTAGTCTTGCTGCAAACCTTTGTACAATCTCTACATATATATACGGCTTCAAGAACAGGTATATAAGAACCCATGAGGGTAGGAGTCAATACACGAGTTTCAGGTCCCGGAAGCTGTAGGCCAGCCTCTGCAAGAATAAGGGGCTACGCAAATAGAGGCAGCGAGGAGGAAAAAATAATGGAACGAAGAGAGAAAGATGGCGATAATGATGGTGATAAGGGAAGGAGACGAGAGAAAGAGGCGAGGGAGAACACAAAAATAAATGCCAAGGAAAGAAGCAAAGTAATGAAGTGGGTAAGAAAGAACGTAGAGGAAGTGAGATAGAAGAAAGTTAAGAGTGAAGGAGGAGGAAGATAAAGGAGGAGGCGAGCAAGAAAGGTGATAAAAGTTTGAATAAAGGCAACCGGCTGTAAGAGAAGAGAAAATATTGAGAGAAAGAAGGAATGAAAGGAAGGAAGGAAAGAAAGAAGGTGAAGGCAGCAGGTGGTCTTTATGAAGTCAGCTGCTGAGAGCAACCCAAAAAAATTATTTTAAAATTTAATAAAATTGCGTAGAGTGACACATGGGATCCAGGCGCGCGCGTGCGCACACCAGTGATTGCAAGGGTCGAGTCACAGCTCCTGGCCCCGCCTCTTTGCTGGTCGCTACTAAGTTCATTCTCTCCTGGCTTCGAGAGCTTCCATCACTTTATTCTCCAAGTTGTTCCACTTCCTGACTATTCTAAGGTTGAAGAAATGCTTTCTGACGTCCCTGGGATTCGTCTGGGCCTACAGCTATGCCCTCGTGCACCTGTTTCCTGTCTCAAACAGCCTGTTCCTATTTACCCTATAAATTCCTCTCAGCATTTTGTACGTCATTATCATATCCCACACAGTCCTTCTGTCTTCGTGTCGTCAGTTAAATTCCCTTAAGCTTTCCTAGGACAAACCTCGTAACTCCGGGACTAGTCTTGTTGCAAACCTCTGCATATTCTCCATTTTTTGACATGCTTTACCAGGTGTGGGTTCCATACTGGTGCTGCATACTCCAGTATGGGCCTGACGTACACGGTGTATAATGTCGTGAATGGCTTCTTACTCAGATGTCTAAAAGCTAGCCTTAGATTTGTTAAGACTGATTTGTTGCAATAGTTATTTGGCTGATGTGAACCTCAGGTGATATGTTCAGTACAATACTCACCCCAGGGTCCTTTTCCTAGAGAGATTTGCAGCCTTTGTCCCCCAAGCCTGTACTCCGTCTGCAGTCTTCTTTGTCCTTCCAAAAACTTCATAACCTTGCACTTGGTGGGGTTAAACTCCAGTAGCCACTTGTCAGACCAGGCTTGCTGCCTGTTAAAATCCCTCTGTAGCTTTTGCTGGTCCACGTCCGCTTGTATTCTCATTAGTTTCATATTTCTTAACAGGGATACCTTTGACTATCCTTTCTGGCATGTCATTCACATGACATGACGGTGTGTGTGTGTGTGTGTGTGTGTGTGTGTGTGTGTGTGTGTGTGTGTGTGTGTGTGTGTGTGTGTGTGTGTGTGCGCGCGCGCGCGCGCGCGCTGTTTTGATGTGGTGATAGTGAGATTACTCCTTTGAATATTGGTCAATGGAAAATTAGTTATCGCTGGTGTTATTCATGTAACACGCAAACGAAGAGTTCAGTGACCTCGGTTCACCTCTCTCTCTGTGTGTACTCACCTAGTTGAGGTTGCGGGGGTCGAGTCCGAGCTCCTGGCCCCGCCTCTTCACTGATCGCTACTAGGTCACTCTCCCTGAGCCGTGAGCTTTATCATACCTCTGCTTAAAGCTATGTATGGATCCTGCCTCCACTACATCGCTTCCCAAACTATTCCACTTACTGACTACTCTGTGGCTGAAGAAATACTTCCTAACATCCCTGTGATTCATCTGTGTCTTCAGCTTCCAACTGTGTCCCCTTGTTACTGTGTCCAATCTCTGGAACATCCTGTCTTTGTCCACCTTGTCAATTCCTCTCAGTATTTTGTATGTCGTTATCATGTCCCCCCTATCTCTCCTGTCCTCCAGTGTCGTCAGGTTGATTTCCCTTAACCTCTCCTCGTAGGACATACCTCTTAGCTCTGGGACTAGTCTTGTTGCAAACCTTTGCACTTTCTCTAGTTTCTTCACGTGCTTGGCTAGGTGTGGGTTCCAAACTGGTGCCGCATACTCCAATATGGGCCTAACGTACACGGTGTACAGGGTCCTGAATGATTCCTTATTAAGATGTCGGAATGCTGTTCTGAGGTTTGCTAGGCGCCCATATGCTGCAGCAGTTATTTGGTTGATGTGCGCTTCAGGAGATGTGCCTGGTGTTATACTCACCCCAAGATCTTTTTCATTGAGTGAGGTTTTTAGTCTCTGACCCCCTAGACTGTACTCCGTCTGCGGCCTTCTTTGCCCTTCCCCAATCTTCATGACTTTGCACTTGGTGAGATTGAACTCCAGGAGCCAATTGCTGGACCAGGTCTGCAGCCTGTCCAGATCCCTTTGTAGTTCTGCCTTGTCTTCGATCGAGTGAATTCTTCTCATCAACTTCACGTCATCTGCAAACAGGGACACCTCAGAGTCTATTCCTTCCGTCATGTCGTTCACAAATACCAGAAACAGCACTGGTCCTAGGACTGACTCCTGTGGGACCCCGCTGGTCACAGGTGCCCACTCTGACACCTCGCCACGTACCATGACTCGCTGCTGTCTTCCTGACAAGTATTCCCTGATCCATTGTAGTGCCTTCCCTGTTATCCCTGCTTGGTCCTCCAGTTTTTGCACCAATCTCTTGTGTGGAACTGTGTCAAACGCCTTCTTGCAGTCCAAGAAAATGCAATCCACCCACCCCTCTCTCTCTTGTCTTACTGCTGTCACCATGTCATAGAACTCCAGTAGGTTTGTGACACAGGATTTCCCGTCCCTGAAACCATGTTGGCTGCTGTTGATGAGATCGTTCCTTTCTAGGTGTTCCACCACTCTTCTCCTGATAATCTTCTCCATGATTTTGCATACTATACATGTCAGTGACACTGGTCTGTAGTTTAATGCTTCATGTCTGTCTCCTTTTTTAAAGATTGGGACTACATTTGCTGTCTTCCATGCCTCAGGCAATCTCCCTGTTTCGATAGATGTATTGAATATTGTTGTTAGGGGTACACATAGCGCCTCTGCTCCCTCTCTTAATACCCATGGGGAGATGTTATCTGGCCCCATTGCCTTTGAGGTATCTAGCTCACTCAGAAGCCTCTTCACTTCTTCCTCGGTTGTGTGCACTGTGTCCAGCACTTGGTAGTGGGCCCCACCTCTCCGTCTTTCTGGAGTCCCTTCTGTCTCCTCTGTGAACACTTCTTTGAATCTCTTGTTGAGTTCCTCACATACTTCACGGTCATTTCTTGTTGTCTCTCCTCCTTCCTTCCTTAGCCTGATTACCTGGTCCTTGACGGTTGTTTTCTTCCTGATGTGGCTGTACAACAGTTTCGGGTCAGATTTGGCTTTCGCTGCTATGTCATTTTCATATTGTCTTTGGGCCTCCATTCTTATCTGTGCATATTCGTTTCTGGCTCTACGACTGCTCTCCTTATTCTCCTGGGTCCTTTGCCTTCTATATTTCTTCCATTCCCTAGCACACTTGGTTTTTGCCTCCCTGCACCTTTGGGTAAACCATGGGCTCATCCTGGCTTTTTCATTATTCCTGTTACCCTTGGGTACAAACTTCTCCTCAGCCTCCTTGCATTTTGTTGCTACATATTCCATCATCTCATTAACTGGCTTCCCTGCCAGTTGTGTGTGTGTGTGTGTGTGTGTGTGTGTGTGTGTGTGTGTGTGTCTCTTTCTCCCCTCCCTCTCTCTCCCCTCCTACTATCTACCTCCCCATTCCAAGAAAACACTCAAAACTTTCTTCTTCACTTGAAGAAATAAGAGGCAGTAAAAGAAGACCTGACGAACACAATACACCGCCTCACATATACATCTCAGCACACAACTTCACCAGAGAATCTCAGGATCGCTTCTTAATTTTAAAATTCATGATTATTCAAGATTTTTCTGATGAGAATAATGCCCAGGTTTTTGGAAATGTTTGGCCTCAAAATGCTTAATTATTTAAAACTTTAATGAGGGTTATTATTGTATTCAGGGGGGGGGAGGCTAAAGAAGTCTGGGGTCAGTACACTGATGTGTAATGGTAGGTAAGGAATTTTATTGTCGTCCGGGACCGGGGCGCGGGGTTGATGGTCTCTTGAAGCTTTAATTATATATATAAACACTGCGACTAGCCGGGGGATCGAACCCATGTTGTTTCAGCCCCCCTCACGGTACAATATATAGCTTTGCTGGGTGCGTGATTCTTGTAGGATTGTATGGTCCAGTGAGTTAGAGCGTCGTGGAATTTTCGCTCTCCATGAGACGGGCTAAAACAATACAGATTCGATCCTTCGGCTAGTCACAATGTTATTATTGATTAAATACCACTTGTTCGTGGCTATAATAATTAACACACATATATATATATATATATATATATATATATATATATATATATATATATATATTGTCGTGCCGAATAGGCAGAACTTGCGATCTTGGCTTAAATAGCAACGTTCATCTTGCCATATAGGCCAAGCGACAATTTGTGTATGCATTAATTTCGCCAAAATCATTCTCAACCTAACGAAAAAAATATATTTCAGTGTGTTTGTTTACTATTAAATTACTGTAAACAAATCTAAAATATATTTAGTTGGGTTAGGCTAAAATAAATTGTTCTTGTTATAATAAGGTTAGGTAAGTTTTCTAAGATTCTTTTGGTGCAAAATTTAAAATTTTTACGTTAACATTAATGAAAAAATATATCTTTAAACGTATAAGAGAAAATTTTAGAAAGGAATTAATTTTAAATGAGTTCTTGCTAATTGACCAGTTTTACATATTCGGCACGACATTATATATATATATATATATATATATATATATATATATATATATATATATATATATATATATATATATATATATATATATATATATATATGTTTGAAATAAGATAAGGTATAAGATAGCTGGAAAAAAGAAATGTTTGGAATTTTTGCTTACTCTCCTTAAGACCTTTAAATTTGAAACTGAAAGAAATGAGGTAATGAGGGAAAAAGATAGCACAGATGAAGATGCTAAAGATTATCACGAAGGAACTTAGGATAAAGATGGGAAGAGTAACGATAGGAAAAAAATTCTCTCCCCCCTCTTCCCATCTTTATAACACATACGTAACACGTAAATCTTTGCTTCCGGTGAATGCTGACACTTGTGTAGGAAAGACAGAGACAGACACTCACAGACAAACAGACAACACTACAGAAAAAAAAATCATTCAACATTCCCTCTGACTTGAAGTTATTAATCTCACACAAAACATTCTGAGTTAGTCTCTAAGCCTTCATAAACATCTTCAACACTGGTAAACATTTGTCTAGACTTTAATCAACGGGGGGAAAATATACAGCCAAAACACGAAATTTTAGAGCAGTGAGAAACTCAATTAAGTCCCATGTAGAGGAAATACTTCAGAGTTATCTTGACAATTTTGTCAAGATTTTATTTTCAGATTTATATCATTTCTAGAAGAATAAACCGGCGCTGTCTGGGGGGTGACGTGTACTTAGCTCTGTGAAGACCTGTTTGTGTGCTCTCTGTGAATCTGTACCAGGATGCCCTCTCTTGAGCAACTTTACCAGCAGCTGAGAGAAGAGCTCAGAGTTGCTAAGATGGAGATACGGCGATTAACGGAGGAGAACAAGAGGATTCGTAGTAATCCTTCTGTTGTGAGTCCCCTGGTTAAGAGGGGAGCTTGGTCAGTGGCCGGGCAACATGGAACCCAGCTGAAGATCAAGAAAACGGTTGGAGAGGCAGAAACAACGAGAAACCAGAAGACTACCGTGGAAACTTCCAACTCATTCTCGGTGCTACCTGACGAATGTGAGTGTTCTACTGGGGATGCCACAACGAGCACCAAAGAAGCATTGGCAGACGTGAGTAAGACATCCCTAGAAACCCCAACGAAGTCCATCGAGAACGTCTTGACGAATTCTACAAGTGGTGTAATGCTACCTGGCGAATGTGAGTCGACTACTCGGAGCATCACGACGGACGACGCCAAGGAAGGTAAAAACATTGTTGTTGTTGGGGATAGCCAGATTAGGTACATGGATAGGGCATTCTGCTTGAAGGATAGGAGTAGGAGGCAGAGAGTGTGTTTTCCTGGGGCTGGGATGAAGGATATTGTTAGCCGTCTGGATGACATCATGAGTGGTAATGGGAGCAATCCTATTATCTGTCTCAGTGCTGGAGGCAACGATGTCGGCAGACGTAGGAGTGAGGACCTGATTAGCAGGTATAGGTCAGCAATAGAGATAATTAGGAGGAAGGGTGGGAAACCTGTCATATGTGGCATTTTGCCAAGGAGAGGAGTTGGAAATGAATGGTTGTCCAGAGCAATTGGTGTCAATTGCTGGCTAGACAAATACTGTAAGGAAAATGCGGTAACATTCATTGACAACTGGGACCTCTTCTATGGCAGAAATGACATGTATGCCAGGGATGGGGTTCACTTATCTAGGTGTGGGGTGGGAGCACTGGCCAACGCAGTGGAGGGAGCTGTTAGGTCTTTAAACTAGGAATAGTTAGTGGTATGGGTTTTGGCGGGAAAACTGTGAAGTCGCAGGGTAGTAACATGAGCACTAGGAGAACTAGTAATAGGCAAAATGAGGTGGATATTGGAAAGCCAGTGGCACTAATTGACAAGGACAGTAATAGGTTTAGTGGAATAATAGAAAGGAGCAGGAAGGGTAAAGAGAGAGGAGGGTCATTAAAAATTTATTACACAAATAGTCGCAGTGCGAGGAATAAGATGGACGAGTTGAGACTAATTGCTAGTGCAGGTAACATAGATGTATTTGCCATTACAGAGACGTGGTTTAATTCAAAAAGTCGGGACATGCCTGCAGAATGTCACATTCAGGGTTTTAAATTGTTCCAAGTAGATAGAAGTATCGGGAAAGGGGGTGGGGTGGCATTGTATGTCCGAGATCGCTTGAACTGTTGCATAAAAACGGGTATTAAGTCTGAAGTAACACATACAGATTCTGTTTGGATAGAATTTTCAGAGGGGCATGAAAAATTAATTTTAGGTGTGATATACCGTCCCCCAAATTTAGATCGGGACCAAGGGAGAATACTATGGGTGGAAATTGTTAGGGCCACAAGACACGATAATGTAGTAATTCTAGGAGACTTTAACTTTAGTCATATTGATTGGAATTTTTTGACTGGGAATTTAGAATGATACGATTTCTTAGAAGTAGTTCAGGATTGTTTTTTGAAGCAGTTTGTGACAGAACCTACAAGGGGTAATAACCTGCTTGACTTAGTTCTGGCAAACAATGAATCCCTTGTTAATAATTTAGAAGTTTCAGAGGAACTGGGTGCTAGCGACCACAAATCAATTACATTTAGAATTGAATGGAAGTATGATAGTAGGGATAACTCAGTAACAGTCCCAGATTTTCGCTTAGCAGATTACGATGGGCTTAGAGAACACTTATCATCTGTTGACTGGGGAAACGAAGAGAGCTATCAATATGACAGTTTTCTGAACACAATACATGCAGCTCAAAGAACGTATATCCCTTATAAGGAAATTAGATCAAATAGAAATGACCCAAAATGGATGAATAATAGGCTGAAATATCTACTAGGGCATAAGAAAGGAATTTATAGACGTATCAAAAGAGGCGAGGGTCAACTTATGAATCAGTATATTGACATTAAGAGGGACATTAAAAAGGGGATAAGAAAAGCTAAAAGGGACTATGAAATTAAAGTTGCTAGGGATTCTAAAACTAACACAAAAAGTTTTTTCCAGGTCTATAGAACAAAAGTCAGAGATAAGATAGGTCCCCTTAAAAATAACTATGGGCATCTTACTGACAAAGAGAATGAAATGTGCTCGATTTTTAATAATTATTTTCTCTCGGTTTTTACACAGGAAGACACTAATAATATTCTGGTAATTAATTTTTATAGTGGATCAGAAGAAGATAAATTATGTAACATCACAGTCACTAGTGAAATGGTTGTGAAGCAGATAGACCGACTGAAGCAAAATAAGTCACCGGGTCCTGATGAGGTTTTTTCAAGGGTTCTTAAGGAATGCAAAATGGAAGTCTGTGAACCATTAACTAATATTTTTAATTTATCTCTTCAAACAGGTGTAGTGTCTGATATGTGGAAGATGGCTAATGTAATTCCTATTTTTAAAACAGGGGACAAGTCGTTACCGTCAAATTACCGCCCAATAAGCCTGACCTCAATTGTAGGCAAATTACTAGAGTCAATTATAGCTGAGATTATAAGAAGCCATCTCGATAAGCATAGCTTGATTAATGATACTCAGCATGGATTCACAAGAGGCCGGTCTTGTCTAACTAATTTATTAAATTTCTTCAGTAAAGCTCTTGAGGTTGTTGACCACGACAAAGAATTTGATATTGTTTACTTAGATTTTAGTAAGGCATTTGATAGAGTTCCGCACCAAAGACTGTTGAAGAAAGTAGCTGCTCATGGCATTGGGGGAAGGGTGCTCTCGTGGATCGAATCATGGCTCACAGACAGGAAGCAGAGAGTGTCCATAAATGGGGTTAAATCCGAATGGGGATCAGTAACAAGTGGGGTTCCACAGGGATCAGTCTTGGGCCCGTTGTTGTTTATAATATATATCAATGATCTTGATAAAGGAATTACTAGCGATATGAGCAAATTAGCCGATGACACGAAGATAGGTAGGATAATTGATTCAAACGTAGATGTTAGGGAACTTCAGGAGGATTTAGACAAACTCTACTCTTGGTCAGAAAAGTGGCAGATGCAGTTCAATGTAGATAAATGCAAGGTTCTGAAGCTCGGGAGTGTCCATAACCCTAGCACTTATAAGTTAAATAATGTAGAACTTAGCCATACAGATTGCGAAAAGGACTTGGGGGTTATGGTAAGCAGCAACCTTAAACCAAGACAGCAATGCCTAAGCATACGTAATAAGGCAAATAGATTACTGGGATTTATATCAAGAAGTGTAAGCAACAGAAGTCCAGAGGTCATACTGCAGCTTTATACATCATTAGTAAGGCCTCACCTAGATTATGCAGCTCAATTCTGGTCTCCATATTACAGAATGGACATAAATTCGTTAGAAAACATTCAGCGTAGGATGACTAAATTAATACATAGCATTAGAAATCTTCCTTATGAAGAAAGATTCAAGACTCTTAAGTTACATTCACTTGTTAGACGAAGAATGAGGGGAGACCTGATCGAGGTGTACAAGTGGAAGATGGGTATTAATAAAAGGGATATTAACAAGGTCTTGAGGATATCTCTCCAAGAGAGAACCCGTAGTAATGGATTTAAATTAGATAAGTTTAGATTTAGAAAGGACATAGGAAAGTATTGGTTTGGAAATAGGGTAGTGGATGAGTGGAACAGTCTACCTAGTTGGGTTATTGAGGCTGGGACTTTGGGTAGTTTCAAATTTAGGTTGGATAAGTACATGAGTGGGAGGGGTTGGATTTGAGAGGGACTTGCACATCGGAGCTTGTTTCTTGGGTGGCATTGAAAATTGGGTTGGTCAAATGTTGTTAGTGGGATGAATTGTGAAGCACCTGCCTAGTATGGGCCAACAGGCCTGCTGCAGTGTTCCTCCTTTCTTATGTTCTTATGTCGATCACTACCCAGCGTCAACTACCAAGACTCATTCGTACCACAAGCAACGAGCTCTTTCTCGAACTATCACCCTTAAAGAGCTCGTGATCCAAAGAATTGGAACCACCCTTTAAATTTTCAGGTCCAACCTGATTACCTGCTATTTACCCGAGGCGCTGTGTGGCCCGCTAGGGAATTACCGCTTCCTTTTCAGTAGAGTAATCAGTTTATACGGCCGTCCGAACCCCAGTTTTCGAGCGGTGCCGGACCGCTCACGGCGCGGCTTCGTTAACTCAGATGTTTCAGAATAATAATAATAATAATAAATAATAATAATAAATAATAATAATAATAATAGCAATAATAATAATGACACGTTGTTGTATATTATTCAGATATTATATACATTTTAATTCCCCTAAGACATTATATATGAAGTTCACGTTAAGCGCCCACGTCACATGACCCTCGTGCATTAGATAGGCTTGAAACCCAAAATAGCTAGAATTCTGACTCCCTGACATGAAATCTGACATCTATGAGTTCAGCCAGGCTGCTGAAGGCAGGGAAGAGACTGTGTCGCGATCAGCGGTCGGTGGTTCGAGCCTAACACTACTCCTTGTGCTGAATGGATCCATACGGTTAGACTATTAGGTTTGAAGCCTATCTACTACACGAGGTAGGCTTCAATACATCTGTTCGCCACTAGCCAAGAAAACTTCTCGGTGTATATATACCGATAAATACACACCTGTCAGTTTATATACACCAAGAGATGTATATAAAGGTGCATATAAAGTATATAAAGGTATACACACCTCTGTGTATATACAAAGAAAAATAGACATCTTTCTGAGTATATACACAGAAAGATACACACCTCTCTCTGCAGATACGCTATGGCACACGCCTCTCAATGTATATACATAGGAAGATATACACCTCTCTCTGCATATACGCTATGGCACACGCCTCTCAATGTATATACATAGGAAGATATACACCTCTCTCTGCATATACGCTATGGCACACGCCTCTCAATGTATATACATAGGAAGATATACACCTCTCCGTATATACACCTACCTACACGAGATATTCACTTCATACAGATATACTGTGTGGGAGGTCAGACATCAACTGAATTAATATATCTGTTCGTGACGTTTCACATTCAACCTACCACGGAATTATAAATTATATATTTTTAATTAATTCCTATGACCTGTCAAGTCTCTGTACGGTAAGTCTGTACAGTAAGGCTGTATGGTAGGCCTGTACAGTAGGCCTGTACGGTAAGGCTGTATGGTAGGCCTGTACAGTAGGCCTGTACGGTAAGGCTGTATGGTAGGCCTGTACAGTAGGCCTGTACGGTAAGGCTGTACGGTAGGCCTGTACAGTAGGCCTGTACGGTAAGGCTGTACGGTAGGCCTGTACGGTAAGGCTGTACGGTAGGCCTGTACAGTAGGCTTGTACAGTAGGCCTGTACGGTAAGGCTGTACAGTAGGCCTGTACAGTAGGCTTGTACAGTAGGCCTGTACGGTAAGGCTGTACAGTAGGCCTGTACGGTAAGGCTGTACAGTAGGCCTGTACGGTAGGCCTGTACAGTAGGGCTGTACAGTAAGGCTGTATCATACGTGTTTTTCACATTAAATCACAGATGACCATTAATATCAACTTTCAATGTCATATTTAACAAGATAATATCGTATATTTGCGGTGGTTGAAAGTAATGTTGACATACCTGGAGTATACCTGGAGTATACCTGGAGTATACCTGAAGTATACCTGGAGTATACCTGGAGTATACCTGGAGTATACCTGAAGTATACCTGAAGTATACCTGGAGTATACCTGGAGTATACCTGGAGTATACCTGAAGTATACCTGGAGTATACCTGGAGTATACCTGGAGTATACCTGGAGGGGGGTTCGGGGGTCAACGCCCCCGCGGCACGATCCGTGACTAGGCATCGTGGTGGATCAGGGCTTGATCACCCAGGTTGTTACTGCTGGCCACACGCAAACGGACGTACCTAGGTTAGAAAATGATTACACTGGAGGTGGGAACATGACTACACTGGAGGTGGGAACATGACTACACTGGAGGTGGGAACATGACTACACTGGAGGTGGGAACATGACTACACTGGAGGTGGTAACATGACTACACTGGAGGTGGTAACATGACTACACTGGAGGTGGTAACATGACTACACTGGAGGTGGGAACATGACTACACTGGAGGTGGTAACATGACTACACTGGAGGTGGTAACATGACTACACTGGAGGTGGTAACATGACTACACTGGAGGTGGTAACATGACTACACTGGAGGTGGTAACATGACTACACTGGAGGTGGTAACATGACTACACTGGAGGTGGGAACATGACTACACTGGAGGTGGGAACATGACTACACTGGAGGTGGGAACATGACTACACTGGAGGTGGGAACATGACTACACTGGAGGTGGGAACATAACTACAATGAAAACAGGCTGTACTATGGCTGTTGGATATAAATCCCTACACAGGAAGCCTTGATTCAGATAACGAGTCTACTGAGATCGCCGACTCATTTTTGCAACATTGCAAGCTGATGTGTTGATTGCAACGATTACAAAATGCTAAGAGCTATTATTCAACTCCCCCTGTGGTTGTTTACCATTTATATATCGTGTCGAATAGGTAAAACTGGTCAATTATCAAGAACTCATTTTAAATTAAGTTCTTTCTAAAATTTTATCTTATACGTTTAAATATACATATATATATTTCATTTATGTTATTGTAAAAATTAATGATTTTGTACCAAAAGAACCTTAGAAAACTTACCTAACCTTATTAAAACAAGCACAATTTAATTTAACCTAATGCAACTAAATATATTTTAGATAAGTTTACAGTAATTTAATAATAAACAAACACAATGAAATATATTTTTTTCGTTAGGTTCAGAATGATTTTTTGCAAAATTATTGCATACACAAATTTTCACTTGCCTTATAGACATTCGTCAGCATTTTGGGGGGAATTCTTTATCAAAAGTTTTTTTTACTGTATCAAGATTTTTAAATACAACTTTAATATTAAAAGTCTTAAGAAGAGAAGGAATATCAACCAAGTTTTCATGGTAAGGGAGAACCAACATATTTTTACTTAAATAAGGTTGGTTGTCCCTTTTTACTTTGTAGAAAGTATTTCTAGCAATTTTAAAAGATAAAGAATTCCCCCCAAAATGCTGATGGATGTGTCTAAGAATCCTTGTAAAATTTGCGATAAAGTTTATTACGGTCAAACTGGTAAAAATCTCGAACTAAGATTAAAACAACATAAATATAGCATTAGAACTGGACAAGATTCCAATGCTCTATTATTTCATGTAAGAGATTTTAACCATCCAATTGATTTTCAAAAAGTTGAGAAAGTAGTATCAAGCAAGTCCATGGTCGACAGGAATATAATTGAATCTTGTTTCATAAAAAGCAGTTTTGACAATAATATGAATATTTCATTTGGTTTATATAAATTAGATCCATTTAAAATCAATAGAATTTGGAAAGAATTTAATGATATATTAAACAATTAATAAATCTTAATTCTTGGGTAGAGTAATAGGTGTGTTTCACAGTCGGGTGTCGTCACGGGTGTGTGAGGTGTTGCTTTGTTGTGGGATGTGATGGTGAGGTGTAGTCTTGACCCTTTATATGCCTTCATTTGATGTATTGTTTTTATAGTTCCTTGATAATGTGAGAAGTCACGAAAGCGCTTGGAATTTCACTATTCTTTCACAGCTGTTGTTTTGCATATTGTGATATCACCTGTTGACTGTGATCTTATCGCATATATATATATATATATATATATATATATATATATATATATATATATATATATATATATATATATATATATATATATATAATCACTGTCCTGGGGGTGCCTTGACACAGACAAAGGGCTCTTGATCTCAGCATTTGGAGCTATCCTCCTCTTCCTCCTCCTCCCCATATTCACATCAGACATGATTGCCTCCCCCCTCCCCCCATCAAAGCGCTGTATGAACCCCTACGGGTTTAATGCTTCTCCGTCACCGGAATAACTATGAGGAGAAAAAAGAATTTGCAACAATTTACAATGGTAGGCAAATTTACCTATTTTTTTACAATTTACAACGTGGATAAATTTATAAGCAAATTTACTTATCTCTTTTACAATTTACAAGGTTAATAAATACATAAGTAAATTTACAACTTACAATTTACATATTTTTTACCATTTACAAGATTAGCAAAGTTGCAACTTTTTTTTTTTTTTGCAATTCACAAGGTTAGTAAATCTGCTTGTGATTTACCAGGTTATTAGGAGAGCACCTTGTAGCATTTTTTTTATATAAATAGCCACCAACAACGTTGTAAGAGCGACGGAGAAGGTTAGGTTAGATTCGTCAGGAAACAGGACAAGTGTCTCCTGACGAGGGTCGTAGTCACATGACCCACCACTGCAGCTTTTGGTCATCTGACCGAGGCCTTCCGCTGGCTTACCCCCCCCTCTTTAAAAATTACGGCTATTATAGGCATTTTATTCAGCCGAGAAGCCTTTCAGTTAAATAGCGTCTTTCTTTCCGTTCCGGATCAGTACCAACCCGGTACTAATCCTCCTTGTCAGTGCATGCACACACCTCCCTCAGCCCGACACCGCTGCTTAGAATGCAAAACAAACTCGCGCAAACACACACACACACACACACACACACACACACATACACACACATACACACACAACAGGCCTAGTGTCTAATCGACATGTGCCTAGGACAAAATGGTAACACGACAAGGCTCTTCAAGCCGGCAGAGAGTGGACCTAGTAATAACCAGCGAAGGAGGAGGAGCCAGGAGCTTTGAGTCGACCCCTGCAGCTATATATAGGTGAGTACACACACACACACACACACACACATACATACACACACACAGATGAGTCACAGAGATGTTAGGAATTATTTCTTTAGCCTTAGAGTTGTCAGGAAGTGGAATAGTGGAATAATCTGGAGAGTGAAGTAGTGGAGGCAGCATCCATACAAAGCTTTAAGAAGAGGTATGATAAGGCTCTAGGACCAGGGAAAGGGTGACCTAGTATCGACCAGCACATAAGCGGGGCCAGGAGCTTCGAATCGACCCCTGCAACCATATCTAGGTGAGTAAATTGGTGAGTACACACACACACACACACACACACACACACACACACACACACACTCACTCGACCCAAACACCAACTTATAATATCATCAACATTAAACACCCGTCATACACAACATCCTGTTTACAGAGTGCAGACAAATCATCATTAAGCATTTCCCTCCTCAAGGACGGTGGTACCTTGATGCTGGCGCAAGTTCTTTGATGCTGGCGCAAGTTCCTCGATGCTGGCGCAAGTTCCTTGATGCTGGCGCAAGTTCCTCGATGCTGGCGCAAGTTCTTTGATGCTGGCGCAAGTTCCTCGATGCTGGCGCAAGTTCCTTGATGCTGGCGCAAGTTCCTTGATCCCACCTAGTCAACTGCTCACACGTTCGGCCCATCTCATGATAGAAAGCGGGTTCGATTCCTCGCACGGAGGTCAGAACCTGCAACACATTAGATATTTTTATTTATCAATATAATTTGAATATTTGTGAATATAGAGTAGGTATATATTACGTTATTTGTTGTTTTTGAGGATATATGAAGTTAGATTTAGTCATGCGAGTGTAGCTAAGTAACGTCTCTGTTTTCTGGGTTAGTGGAGAGAGGATTGATCCTTTCTCACTTGTGGTGAGTGATCCACACTGGTCGAGGATCAGCACTACCCCAGGTGATGTGTGATCCACACTGGTCGAGGATCAGCACTACCCCAGGTGATGTGTGATCCACACTGGTCGAGGATCAGCACTACCCCAGGTGATGTGTGATCCACACTGGTCGAGGATCAGCACTACCCCAGGTGATGTGTGATCCACACTGGTCGAGGATCAGCACTACCCCAGGTGATGTGTGATCCACACTGGTCGAGGATCAGCACTACCCCAGATGATGTGTGATCCACACTGGTCGAGGATCAGCACTACCCCAGGTGATGTGTGATCCACACTGGTCGAGGATCAGCACTACCCCAGGTGATGTGTGATCCACACGGGTCGAGGATCAGCACTACCCCAGGTGATGTGTGATCCACACTGATCGAGGATCAGCACTACCCCAGGTGATGTGTGATCCACAGGGGTCGAGGATCAGCACTACCCCAGGTGATGTGTGATCCACACTGGTCGAGGATCAGCACTACCCCAGGTGATGTGTGATCCACACGGGTCGAGGATCAGCACTACCCCAGGTGATGTGTGATCCACACTGATCGAGGATCAGCACTACCCCAGGTGATGTGTGATCCACACTGGTCGAGGATCAGCACTACCCCAGGTGATGTGTGATCCACAGGGGTCGAGGATCAGCGCCACTCAAGGTGCTGAGTGATCCACACGGACAGAGGATCAATCCTCCATTCTTCCTTAACTGAACAATAAATACTCTTCTTCACACAGGTATCCCTCACACTACCACACTCATCAACACACACACACACTCCCTCACACAGGTATCCCTCACACTACCACACTCATCAACACACACACACACTCCCTCACACAGGTATCCCTCACACTACCACACTCATCAACACACACACACACTCCCTCACACAGGTATCCCTCACACTACCACACTCATCAACACACACACACACTCCCTCACACAGGTATCCCTCACACTACCACACTCATCAACACACACACACACTCCCTCACACAGGTATCCCTCACAATACCACACTCATCAACACACATACACTCCCTCACACAGGTATCCCTCACATTACCACACTCAACACACACATACACTCCTTCACACAGGTATCCCTCACATTACCACACTCATCAACACATACACTCCTTCACACAGGTATCCCTCACACTACCACACTCATCAACACACACATACACTCCCTCACACAGGTATCCCTCACATTACCACACTCATCAACACACATACACTCCCTCACACAGGTATCCCTCACATTACCACACTCAACACACACACACACACTCCCTCACACAGGTATCCCTCACACTACCACACTCATCAACACACACACACACTCCCTCACACAGGTATCCCTCACACTACCACACTCATCAACACACACACACACTCCCTCACACAGGTATCCCTCACACTACCACACTCATCAACACACACACACACTCCCTCACACAGGTATCCCTCACACTACCACACTCATCAACACACACACACACTCCCTCACACAGGTATCCCTCACACTACCACACTCATCAACACACACATACACTCCCTCACACAGGTATCCCTCACACTACCACACTCATCAACACACACATACACTCCCTCACACAGGTATCCCTCACATTACCACACTCATCAACACACATATACACTCCCTCACACAGGTATCCCTCACACTACCACACTCATCAACACACACATACACTCCCTCACACAGGTATCCCTCACATTACCACACTCATCAACACACGTACACTCCCTCAAACAGGTATCCCTCATACTACCACACTTATCAACACGCACATACACTCCCTCACACAGGTATCCCTCACACTACCACACTCATCAATACACATATACACTTCCTCACACAGGTATCCCTCACACTACCACACTCATCAACACACACATACACTCCTTCACACAGGTATCCCTCACACTACCACACTCATTAATACACACATACACTCCTTCACACAGGTATCCCTCACACTACCACACTCATTAATACACATATACACTTCCTCACACAGGTATCCCTCACACTACCACACTCATCAACACACACATACACTCCCTCACACAGGTATCCCCACATTACCACACTCATCAACACACACATACACTCCCTCACACAGGTATCCCCACATTACCACACTCATCAACACACACATACACTCCCTCACACAGGTATCCCCACATTACCACACTCATCAACACACACATACACTCCTTCACACAGATATCCCTCACACTACCACACTCATCAACACACACATACACTCCTTCACACAGGTATCCCTCACACTACCACACTCAACACACACATACACTCCTTCACACAGGTATCCCTCACACTACCACACTCATGAACATACACTTCACATAAGTATCCCTCACAGTACAAGATACACACACACACACACAAACACACACACAAACACACACAAACACACACACAAACACACACACACAAACACACACAAACACACACACACACACACACAAACACACATACACACACAAACACACACAAACACACACAAACACACATACACACACAAACACACACAAACACACACACAAACACACACAAACACAAACACACACACACAAACACACATACACACACAAACACACAAACACACACAAACACACACACACACAAACACACATACACACACAAACACATACACACACAAACACACAAACACACACAAACACACACACAAACACACACAAACACAAACACACAAACACAATCATTCCACACATTCCCTCAATAATTCAGTAAGTTAGTCCTGACTTTCATATGAGAGAAAATAAACATCTGTTGTTGTATGACCTAACTGGGCAGATTAGCGGTAGTGTAGCGTTGCCATGCATATTGTATTTTTGTATATTGTATCTGTGTATATTCTATATTTTTAATAAAGTGTTTTTATATTGTATAGAGCATTGTATGACCCTTTCATTCCGGCGCTCTGTGAATCATACACCCTGGTCTGTGAATCGTACACCCTGGTCTGTGAATCATACACCCTGGTCTGTGAATCATACACCCTGGTCTGTGAATCGTACACCCTGGTCTGTGAATCATACACCCTGGTCTGTGAATCGTACACCCTGGTCTGTGAATCGTACACCCTGGTCTGTGAATCGTACACCCTGGTCTGTGAATCGTACACCCTGGTCTGTGAATCATAAACCCTGGTCTGTGAATCGTACACCCTTATCTGTGAATCATACACCCTGGTCTGTGAATCATACACCCTGGTCTGTGAATCGTACACCCTGGTCTGTGAATCATACACCCTGGTCTGTGAATCGTACACCCTGGTCTGTGAATCATACACCCTGGTCTGTGAATCATACACCCTGGTCTGTGAATCATACACCCTGGTCTGTGAATCGTACACCCTGGTCTGTGAATCATACACCCTGGTCTGTGAATCATACACCCTGGTCTGTGAATCATACACCCTGGTCTGTGAATCATACACCCTGGTCTGTGAATCATACACCCTGGTCTGTGAATCGTACACCCTGGTCTGTGAATCGTACACCCTGGTCTGTGAATCATACACCCTGGTCTGTGAATCGTACACCCTGGTCTGTGAATCGTACACCCTGGTCTGTGAATCGTACACCCTGGTCTGTGAATCGTACACCCTGGTCTGTGAATCATACACCCTGGTCTGTGAATCATACACCCTGGTCTGTGAATCATACACCCTGGTCTGTGAATCATACACCCTGGTCTGTGAATCATACACCCTGGTCTGTGAATCATACACCCTGGTCTGTGAATCATACACCCTGGTCTGTGAATCGTACACCCTGGTCTGTGAATCATACACCCTGGTCTGTGAATCATACATCCTGGTCTGTGAATCATACTCCCTGGTCTGTGAATCATACACCCTGGTCAGTGAATCGTACACCCTGGTCTGTGAATCATACACCCTGGTCTGTGAATCGTACACCCTGGTCTGTGAATCATACACCCTGGTCTGTGAATCGTACACCCTGGTCTGTGAATCATACACCCTGGTCTGTGAATCATACACCCTGGTCTGTGAATCGTACACCCTGGTCTGTGAATCGTACACCCTGGTCTGTGAATCGTACACCCTGGTCTGTGAATCGTACACCCTGGTCTGTGAATCATACACCCTGGTCTGTGAATCATACACCCTGGTCTGTGAATCGTACACCCTGGTCTGTGAATCATACATCCTGGTCTGTGAATCATACACCCTGGTCTGTGAATCATACACCCTGGTCTGTGAATCATACATCCTGGTCTGTGAATCGTACACCCTGGTCTGTGAATCGTACACCCTGGTCTGTGAATCGTACACCCTGGTCTGTGAATCGTACACCCTGGTCTGTGAATCATACACCCTGGTCTGTGAATCATACACCCTGGTCTGTGAATCATACACCCTGGTCTGTGAATCATACACCCTGGTCTGTGAATCATACACCCTGGTCTGTGAATCGTACACCCTGGTCTGTGAATCATACACCCTGGTCTGTGAATCATACATCCTGGTCTGTGAATCATACTCCCTGGTCTGTGAATCATACACCCTGGTCAGTGAATCGTACACCCTGGTCTGTGAATCATACACCCTGGTCTGTGAATCGTACACCCTGGTCTGTGAATCATACACCCTGGTCTGTGAATCGTACACCCTGGTCTGTGAATCATACACCCTGGTCTGTGAATCATACACCCTGGTCTGTGAATCGTACACCCTGGTCTGTGAATCGTACACCCTGGTCTGTGAATCGTACACCCTGGTCTGTGAATCGTACACCCTGGTCTGTGAATCATACACCCTGGTCTGTGAATCATACACCCTGGTCTGTGAATCGTACACCCTGGTCTGTGAATCATACATCCTGGTCTGTGAATCATACACCCTGGTCTGTGAATCATACACCCTGGTCTGTGAATCATACATCCTGGTCTGTGAATCGTACACCCTGGTCTGTGAATCATACACCCTGGTCTGTGAATCATACAACCTGGTCTGTGAATCATACACCCTGGTCTGTGAATCATACACCCTGGTCTGTGAATCGTACACCCTGGTCTGTGAATCGTACACCCTGGTCTGTGAATCATACATCCTGGTCTGTGAATCATACACCCTGGTCTGTGAATCATACACCCTGGTCTGTGAATCATACACCCTGGTCTGTGAATCATACATCCTGGTCTGTGAATCATACACCCTGGTCTGTGAATCATACATCCTGGTCTGTAAATCATACATCCTGGTCTGTGAATCATACACCCTGGTCTGTGAATCATACACCCTGGTCTGTGAATCATACATCCTGGTCTGTGAATCATACATCCTGGTCTGTGAATCATACACCCTAGTCTGTGAATCATACATCCTGGTCTGTGAATCATACATCCTGGTCTGTGAATCATACATCCTGGTCTGTGAATCATACATCCTGGTCTGTGAATCATACATCCTGGTCTGTGAATCATACATCCTGGTCTGTGAATCGTACACCCTGGTCTGTGAATCGTACACCCTGGTCTGTGAATCATACACCCTGGTCTGTGAATCATACATCCTGGTCTGTGAATCATACACCCTGGTCTGTGAATCATACACCCTGGTCAGTGAATCATGCACCCTGGATACACCCTGGTCTGTGAATCATGCACCCTCGTCTGTGAATCATATACCCTGGTCTGTGAATCATACACCCTGGTCTGTGAATCATACACCCTGGTCAGTGAATCATACACCCTGGTCTGTGAATCATACACCCTGGTCTGTGAATCATACACCCTGGTCAGTGAATCATACACCCTGGTCTGTGAATCATACACCCTGGTCTGTGAATCATACACCCTGGTCTGTGAATCATACACCCTGGTCAGTGAATCATACACCCTGGTCAGTGAATCATACACCCTGGTCTGTGAATCATACACACTAGTCTGTGAATCATACAGTCTGGTCTGTGAATCATACACCCTGGTCTGTGAATCATACACCCTGGTCTGTGAATCATACACCCTGGTCTGTGAATCATACACCCTGGTCTGTGAATCATACACCCTGGTCTGTGAATCATACACCCTGGTCTGTGAATCATACACCCTAGTCTGTGAATCATACACCCTGGTCTGTGAATCATACACCCTGGTCTGTGAATCATACACCCTGGTCTGTGAATCATACACCCTAGTCTGTGAATCATACACCCTGGTCTGTGAATCATACACCCTGCACTTTGAATCATACATAAAGGCACCGCAAATCATACATCCGCTCCATAAGCACGATCAAATAATATGATAGATGTGTCTAGTACTGACAACTCTCACCCTGAATCACAGACTTACCCACAAACACGAGGGGATCAGTCCCTCAGCCTTGGTATGGAGCTCAACAATCGCAGGCTCACCAATACACACACACACACACACACTCCATCAGCCAAAATGCCCACTGTGTGGGCATAACGCTATATCTCTCTCTCTCTCTCTCTCTCGTTTCCCCATGACTACCCTGTTCGGTCTCTTCACATCCTAACAAAAGCCCTCAAAAAACACCTGTACAAAAGCTTAAAAACTATAAAAAAAACACCACTTAAGAATGTTTTAAATTTCAGTATTTGAAGTTGGTGAGAATACCATGGAAGTTTAAAGTCAGGAAATACCCGGACGAGCACACTTTTTTCCCACGTCCCCTTGTTCCTCAAGCAGCGTGTGGAACCTGTATAAGGAATCCACGGAACAGGTGCTGTTCGAACCAGTGGCGAGTGAGTCGTGAAGCTCCATGCCTGGAGGTTTACGATTCACTCGCCATGGGGGTTCAAACCCCACCCGTTTCGGGGTTTGTAGTCATGTTATTGCGATTTCTGAAGTCTGTTTAAGAGGTGTGTTTTCTGCGCAGAGTGAGAGGTAAGATGGATAGCTTCTCTTAGCGTGGTGAGGGCATCCCTGCAAGGCAAAAATATATTAAATTTTTAACTTTAGAGTGGTTAGAGAGAGAGAGAGAGAGAGAGAGAGAGAGAGAGAGAGAGAGAGAGAGAGAGATACACGGTAAAGACAATTAGGCATAGGACTTGGAAGTTCACACAGAGCCAATCTCCTGAGAAGAACTGTCATCTTAAATCTAGACTAAGGAGATCGAAGATCTGGCAACACGTATGACTTGAGCAAAGTGGACCGTAGGATCGAGCCTCATCCACTCCTTCCACTTCGATCTATAAACCGAAACCGGAATTATTACAGCGTCACCGCCATCTAGATGTCTTATGGCGACACTCAAGAGTTTTCTTGACACATTCATATTTAAAGAAATCTTTAAAGTTAGCTTTAATATTCCGAGTAATTCTTTATAAGAGCCAGAGCCGTAAATAATGCGGAGGGAGGGAGAGAGAGGGAGGGAGAGAGAGAGAGAGAGAGAGAGAGAGAGAGAGAGAGAGAGAGAGAGAGAGAGAGAGAGACAGAGAGAGACAGAGACAGAGATTTTCTATTTTTAATCGCATACATCAGCAGTGTGCTGCTCCTCTATTCTGTATCATAGTTACACAGGGGAGGAAGAACTAGCTATGGGAGATTGGGAGACTAGGGAAGAGGGAGTAAAGGTGTAAGGGACAAGGGAATGGCGAGGGAAAGTTTGGGTCAGAGGGGTAGAGGATGGAGGGGAATACCTGGGAATAAGAGGCTCATCATGACAAAATGTCTTCAGACCATATATAAATGAATATGATAAACCATACCGTCTCGCCCTTCAGTGGCTGTACAAGGGCATAATTATTGTGGATATGTCCTCTGTACCAATATTCCATGATGCTGTGTTGTATACTATTCATGTATGACTTGTTGTGGGTTCTTTCAGGTATACAGAAGTAAGATTAGGGACAAGATTGGCCCACTTAAGAGTAACTCTGGTCAGATCACTGAAAGTGATAAGGATATGTGTAAAATTCTAAATACCTACTTCCTCTCAGTTTTCACCCAGGAAAATACTAGCGATATTCCTGAAATAATAGATTATGTAGAACAGGATGATAATAAACTATGTACGATTGCGGTAACTAGTGACATGGTCCTCAGACAAATAGAGAAACTAAAACCTAACAAATTCCCAGGCCCTGATGAACTGTTTGCAAGGGTGTTAAAGGAATGTAAAGAGGAACTTAGCATACCTTTGGCTAATCTTTTTAACATATCACTACAAACTGGCATAGTGCCTGATAAGTAGAAAATGGCAAATGTAATTCCTATTTACAAGGCAGGTGACAGGTCCTTGGCTTCGAACTATAGACCAATAAGCCTTACCTCCATAGTGGGAAAATTTATGGAATCAATTCGTAGCCATCTTGACAGGCACAGATTGATTAATGAATCGCAACACGGTTTTACAAAGGGGCGTTCCTGTCTTACGAATTTACTAACTTTTTTCACTAAGGTGTTTGAGGAGGTAGATCATGGTAATGAATATGATATTGTGTATATGGACTTCAGTAAGGCTTTCGATAGAGTTCCACACCAGAGGCTATTGAGGAAACTTAAGCCACACGGAATAGGAGGAGAAATTTTTTCCTGGGTAGAGGCATGGCTGACAAATAGACAGCAGAGAATTTACATAAATGGGGAGAAATCAGAATGGGGGCACGTCACAAGCGGTGTTCCTCAGGGGTCAGTGTTGGGCCCGTTGTTGTTCACAATTTACATAAACGACATAGATGAGGGAATAAATAGCGGCATAAGCAAATTTGCTGATGACACCGAAATAGGCCGTCCAATTCATTCTAATGAGGACAGTAGAGCACTCCAGGAGGATTTGAATAGACTGATGCATTGGTCGCAGAAGTGGCAGATGCACTTTAATATTGACAAATGCAAAGTTCTAAATGTTGGACAGTTAAATAACCATGCCACATATAAACTAAATAATGTAGATCTTAATACTACTGATTGCGAAAAGGATTTAGGAGTTCTGGTTAGCAGTAATTTAAAACCAAGACAACAGTGCATTAGTGTTCGCAATAAAGCTAACAGAATTCTTGGCTTCATAACTAGAAGTATAAATAATAGAAGTCCTCAGGTTGTTCTTCAACTCTATATATCCTTGGTTAGGCCTCATTTAGATTATACTGCTCAGTTCTGGTCACCGTATTACAGAATGGATATAAATGCTCTGAAAAACGTAGAGAGGAGGATGACAAAGATGATCCCTTGTATCAGAAATCTTCCCTATGAGGATAGACTAAGGGCCCTGAATCTGCACTCTCTCGAAAGGCGTAGAATTAGGGGGGATATGATCGAGGTGTATAAATGGAAAACAGGAATAAATAAAGGGGATGTAAATAGCGTGCTGAAAATTTCCAGCCAAGACAGGACTCGCAGCAATGGTTTCAAGTTGGAAAAATTCAGATTCAGAAAGGATATAGGAAAGCACTGGTTTGGTAATAGAGTTGTGGATGAGTGGAACAAACTCCCGAGTACAGTTATTCAGGCTAAAACGTTGTGTAGTTTTAAAAACAGGTTAGATAAATACATGAGTGGGTGTGTGTGGGTGTGAGTTGGACCTGACTAGCTTGTGCTGCTGGGTCTGGTGCAGTGTTCCATCCTTGAGTTTAGGTGACCAAACTGGGTGGGTCATTGAGCTAATCCGGGGGGTGGGTCATTGGTCTTATCCCGGGGGGACATGGACCTGCTCCGCATGGGTCAGTAGGCCTGTTGCAGTGTTCCTTCTTTCTTATGCTCTTATGTTCTTCTTGTCAGATACTGTAGCATCATGGAATCTTGGTACAGAGGACATCTCCACGATAATTATGTCCTTGTGTTGATAAAGCCACTGGATAACGAAACGTCTACAAATAAAGATACCCAGAGGTTGCAGATGAATGGTTCAGAGAACCGACATGTGTCTAATTCATCAACATGTCGGTTCTCTGAACCATTCATCTACAAACCTGTCAGACACTGCAACTTCTTGGGATCTTAATACTTGGGAATTCTTCGCTTGCCTAATTCTTGGGCACGACCTACTTCAACATTGAACAAATGTTACACCACCTATGACTGCTACACCTCTCCTGCCAACGGTTTATAAGCTCCTTCTCAGCATGTATGCCGTATTCTATTCAAGATTGATGGACTGAACACATCGACTCAAGGTTGAGGGACTGACTACCTCATTCTCCTCCTGTTCTTCAAGATTCTCCTTTGTATGGACTGATGAAGTCACTGTGGCGAAACGTTTCCTCAATAAAGATACCCAAGAGTTGCACATGTGTCTAATTCATCACCCAGAGGTTGCACATGTGTCTAATTCTTTATCTCCAGGCACACTATAACTTGAGACAAGCGACTAAAACAGTGGAACTTCAGAACGGTAGTAGTGACCACTTCTTTTTTAGGCTCTCTCACATCTGGCACTTTTCTCAGGCTCTGTCACATCTGGCACTCTTTCTCTGAACATTAAAATGGTATAAAATACCGACAGGTTGTTAGGTAAGACACATATGCAACAGTTAGGTATCTTTATTTCGAAACGTTTCGCCTACACAGTAGGCTTCTTCAGTCGAGTACAGAAAAGTTGATAGAAGCAGAAGATACTTGAAGACGATGTAATCAGTCCATCACCCTTAAAGTTTTGAGGTGGTCAGTCCCTCAGTCTGGAGAAGAGCATTGTTCCATAGTATGAAACAATATATTGTTCCATAGTATGAAACAATGCTCTTCTCCAGACTGAGGGACTGACCACCTCAAAACTTTAAGGGTGATGGACTGATTACATCGTCTTCAAGTATCTTCTGCTTCTATCAACTTTTCTGTACTCGACTGAAGAAGCCTACTGTGTAGGCGAAACGTTTCGAAATAAAGATACCTAACTGTTGCATATGTGTCTTACCTAACAAACGACATTTTTATTGTGGCAACGTTTCGCTCTCCAGGAGCTTTGTCAGGTCGTTAGGGTAAAGGCTAGACAAAGCTCCTGGAGAGCGAAACGTTGCTACGATAAAATATAGCATTAGTTGCACATGTGTCATCTGACCTAACATAGTATGGGTAATTCTTTCAACATTATCACAACGATGGTTCTCTAACCTGCCTTGTGGATGAGACGACTCTCGTATTGTTGCTGTTGTCTTAGTTACCGTCACACGCGTCACAAACGAAGCTTTTTGCCTTTATTCCGTTGAACTCCTTCCCGGCGCCGCCGTTACTGATATCACCGTTGTTGAAGCTGCCGCTACTGAAATCAGCGCTGCTGAAGCGGCTCTTGAGTGGTGACCTGTACTTTGAGTGCTGACCTGTACTTAACTCTGTGAAGAAGTGTCTTGTTTGCTCCCGTGGACTGAACCAAGATGCCCTCCATCGAACAACTTTACCAGCAACTTAAGGAAGAATTGAAGGCAGCGAAGATGGAGATACGGCGATTGACCGAGGAAAACAAGAGGATTCGTAGTAGTCCTCCTGTTTCGAGTCCTCAGGTCAAGAAGGGATCGTGGTCAGTGGCTGGACAGCAGGGGACGACGAAGTTGACGATCAAGAAGACGAATGGAAAGCCAGAAACGATGAAGAAGAAAGAGACTGCTGTGGAAACTCCCGTGGAAACCTCCAACGCATTCTCGGTGCTACCCGACGAATGTGAGTCTACTACTGGGATCGTCACGACGAACGACAAGGAAGGTAAGAATATTGTTGTTGTTGGGGATAGCCAGGTTAGATACATGGATAGGGCATTCTGCTTGAAGGACAGGAGTAGGAGACAAAGGGTATGCTTTCCTGGGGCTGGGATGGAGGACATTGTTAGCCGGCTTGACAACATCATGAACGGTAATGGGATCAATCCTATTATTTGCCTCAGTGCTGGAGGCAATGATGTAGGCAAGCGTAGAAGTGAGGATTTAGTTAGAAAGTTCAGGACAGCTATAGACATGATTAGGAAGAAGGGGGGGCGCCCTGTTATATGTGGCATTTTGCCAAGAAGAGGTGTTGGTAATGAATGGTTGTCCAGAGCAATTGGTATTAATTGTTGGCTGGATAAACACTGTAAGGATAATGCAGTACCATTCATTGACAACTGGGACAACTTCTATGGCCGAAATGACATGTATGCCAGGGATGGGGTTCACTTATCCAGGGCAGGTGTGGGTTTTCTTGCTAACTCAGTTGAGGGGGTTGTTAGGACTTTAAACTAGGATTAGTTAGAGGTATGGGTTTAGAAATGATTAATAATGAGTATGGATATATTGACTTATGCTCTGATATTAAGAATCTTAATAGTAACTGTCATGGAGTAACTCTGGGTAATGATAATTTCAGAAATTGTGTAAAAACAAAGATGAATAGGAAAAATGTGCAGAAGAAAAAACATATGATGGTATTTTATGCTAACAGTAGAAGTGCAAGAAATAAAATTAATGAACTACGTTTGGTAGCATGTGCTGGGAACTTTGATATCATTGCATTAACTGAAACGTGGTATGATTTAAAAAGCCGGGATATGACTGCTGAGTGTAATATTCAGGGATTTAAGTTATTCAATGTGGATAGATGTGAATGAACATTAAAATGGTATAAAATACCGACAGATTGTTAGGTAAGACACATATGCAACAGTTAGGTATCTTTATTTCGAAACGTTTCGCCTACACAGTAGGCTTCTTCAGTCGAGTACAGACAAGTTGATAGAAGCAGAAGATACTTGAAGACGATGTAATCAGTCCATCACCCTTAAAGTTTTGAGGTGGTCAGTCCCTCAGTCTGGAGAAGAGCATTGTTCCGTTGTCTGAAACAATATGAAGTTGAAGTGACAGGATGGAGCCTTTATATAGTGCCAGGAGGTGAGACGTAGGTTGATTTGGGAGGGCAGGTCCCTCTCAAACCCAGCCGTACTCACTAGTAGAGGTCGAAGTTGAAGGTCTGTACCAAGATACCCTTGTGTTGCAGTGTCTGACAGAATGAACATTAAAATGGTATAAAATACCGACAGATTGTTAGGTAAGACACATATGCAACAGTTAGGTATCTTTATTTCGAAACGTTTCGCCTGGGTACGGCTGGGTTTGAGAGGGACCTGCCCTCCCAAATCAACCTACGTCTCACCTCCTGGCACTATATAAAGGCTCCATCCTGTCACTTCAACTTCATATTGTTTCAGACAACGGAACAATGCTCTTCTCCAGACTGAGGGACTGACCACCTCAAAACTTTAAGGGTGATGGACTGATTACATCGTCTTCAAGTATCTTCTGCTTCTATCAACTTGTCTGTACTCGACTGAAGAAGCCTACTGTGTAGGCGAAACGTTTCGAAATAAAGATACCTAACTGTTGCATATGTGTCTTACCTAACAATCTGTCGGTATTTTATACCATTTTAATGTTCATTCTGTCAGACACTGCAACACAAGGGTATCTTGGTACAGACCTTCAACTTCGACCTCTACTAGTGAGTACGGCTGGGTTTGAGAGGGACCTGCCCTCCCAAATCAACCTACGTCTCACCTCCTGGCACTATATAAAGGCTCCATCCTGTCACTTCAACTTCATATTGTTTCAGACAACGGAACAATGCTCTTCTCCAGACTGAGGGACTGACCACCTCAAAACTTTAAGGGTGATGGACTGATTACATCGTCTTCAAGTATCTTCTGCTTCTATCAACTTGTCTGTACTCGACTGAAGAAGCCTACTGTGTAGGCGAAACGTTTCGAAATAAAGATACCTAACTGTTGCATATGTGTCTTACCTAACAATCTGTCGGTATTTTATACCATTTTAATGTTCATTCTGTCAGACACTGCAACACAAGGGTATCTTGGTACAGACCTTCAACTTCGACCTCTACTAGTGAGTACGGCTGGGTTTGAGAGGGACCTGCCCTCCCAAATCAACCTACGTCTCACCTCCTGGCACTATATAAAGGCTCCATCCTGTCACTTCAACTTCATATTGTTTCAGACAACGGAACAATGCTCTTCTCCAGACTGAGGGACTGACCACCTCAAAACTTTAAGGGTGATGGACTGATTACATCGTCTTCAAGTATCTTCTGCTTCTATCAACTTGTCTGTACTCGACTGAAGAAGCCTACTGTGTAGGCGAAACGTTTCGAAATAAAGATACCTAACTGTTGCATATGTGTCTTACCTAACAATCTGTCGGTATTTTATACCATTTTAATGTTCATTCTGTCAGACACTGCAACACAAGGGTATCTTGGTACAGACCTTCAACTTCGACCTCTACTAGTGAGTACGGCTGGGTTTGAGAGGGACCTGCCCTCCCAAATCAACCTACGTCTCACCTCCTGGCACTATATAAAGGCTCCATCCTGTCACTTCAACTTCATATTGTTTCATACAACGGAACAATGCTCTTCTCCAGACTGAGGGACTGACCACCTCAAAACTTTAAGGGTGATGGACTGATTACATCGTCTTCAAGTATCTTCTGCTTCTATCAACTTGTCTGTACTCGACTGAAGAAGCCTACTGTGTAGGCGAAACGTTTCGAAATAAAGATACCTAACTGTTGCATATGTGGATAGATGTAATGGGAAGGGGGGAGGAGTTGCATTGTATGTTCGAGAAAATATTAATTGTTGCATAAAAACAGGTATAAAAATAGATGGAGCAGTAACAGAGTCTGTTTGGGTAGAGTTCGTGGAGGGTCAAGAAAAACTAATTCTAGGTGTAATATACCGACCTCCAGGCTTGGATCACGATAGAGGGAGACTTCTTTGGGACGAAATTGTTAGGGCTTCTGGACACAGTAACGTAGTCATAGTAGGGGATTTTAACTTTAGCCAAATTGACTGGAATTCTTTGACAGGTAATCTAGAGTCCAGTGACTTCATGGAAACAGTTCAGGACTGTTTTCTGAAACAGAGTGTAACTGAACCTACCAGGGGTAATAATTTGCTAGACCTAGTCTTGTCAAATAAGGAAACACTAGTGAATAATCTGGAGATCACTGAAGAGCTTGGCGCAAGTGATCACAAATCCATCACCTTTAGCATTAATTGGGAATGCAAGAATAATGATAATACAGTAAAAATCCCCGATTTTCGTTCTGCCGATTATAATGGACTTAGGGAACATCTGTCTAATCTTGATTGGGGTTATCTAGCTAATGATTTTATTGACGATAATCATACGTATGAATATGAAGGGATCTGCTTTTATGATTGTTTTCTTAATAATGTACACAGTGCCCAGAGTATATACATTCCCCAGAGAGAAATTAGGTCTAATAATAACGATCCCAAATGGGTTAACAGGAGGTTAAAGCATCTATTAGGGGAGAAAAGGGGAATTTATAGGCGCATCAGAAGAGGAGAGGTTAACCTTACTGACCAATATGTTCAGCTTAAAAGAGAAGTAAAAAAGGCGATTAGAAAGGCTAAACGTGACTATGAAATTAGAGTCGCTAATGAATCAAAGACTAATCCAAAGGGGTTCTTTCAAGTGTATAGGACGAAGGTGAAGGAAAAAGTAGGACCTCTGAAATCTGGGAATGGACAGCTGACGGATAATGAACTGGAAATGTGTTCCTTATTTAATGACTATTTTTTGTCAGTTTTTACACAGGAAGATGTAAATGAGATTCCAGTAATTAACAATTATTTAGTTCCTGATGAATTTAAGTTAACTAATATTACTGTCACGAGGGACATGGTTATTAAACAGATAGACAAACTGAAACAAAATAAGTCCCCGGGACCCGATGAGTTGTTTTCAAGGGTACTTAAGGAATGCAAGATGGAGCTTAGTCAGCCATTAACGAGTGTATTCAATGCGTCCATCCTTACCAGTGTTGTGCCAGAGATGTGGAAGATGGCTAATGTGGTTCCTATATTCAAATCAGGGGATAAGTCCACTCCTTCAAATTACCGTCCAATAAGCCTGACATCTATAGTGGGCAAGTTATTAGAATCAATTATAGCTGACATTATCAGAAGTCACCTTGAAGAGCATAACTTGATAAATGAATCTCAGCATGGATTCACGAGAGGTCGTTCCTGCCTGACAAACTTACTGACGTTCTTCAATAGAACATTAGAGGCAGTTGACAGTGATAAGGAATATGATATTGTTTATTTGGATTTTAGTAAAGCCTTCGACAGAGTACCTCACAAGAGACTCTTAAGAAAAGTGGCAGCTCATGGTATAGGAGGTAAAGTTCTAGCATGGATTGAGGCATGGCTTACCAATAGAAAGCAGAGAGTTACCATTAATGGAGTGAAATCTGATTGGGGATTAGTCACTAGTGGCGTTCCACAAGGATCAGTTTTAGGCCCTCTCTTGTTCATAATTTACATTAATGACCTTGATGAAGGGATTACTAGTGACATGAGTAAGTTTGCTGATGATACAAAGATAGGCCGTATAATTCACTCTGAGGAGGATATCAATGAACTCCAGGACGATTTGAACAAATTAATGTCTTGGTCTGAGAAATGGCAGATGAAGTTTAATGTGGATAAGTGTAAGGTACTTGCCCTTGGTAATGAAAATAACCCTCGTAGCTATAATCTAGGTGAAGTAGAGCTTGGTCATACAGAATGTGAAAAGGACTTGGGAGTCATGGTAAGCAGAAATCTAAAGCCAAGACAGCAGTGCCTCAGTGTGCGCAACAAGGCCAACAGATTACTTGGATTTATCTCAAGAAGTATAAGTAACAGAAGTCCAAAAGTTATTTTACAGCTCTATACATCACTAGTGAGGCCTCATTTAGATTATGCTGCCCAGTTTTGGTCCCCTTACTACAGGATGGACATAGACTCATTAGAGAACATACAGAGAAGAATGACTAAAATGATTTACTGTGTAAGGAACCTCCCGTATGAAGATAGACTTAAAGCCTTAAATCTCCACTCTCTGGAGAGGCGTAGAATGAGGGGAGATATCATTGAAGTGTATAAGTGGATGACGGGCATAAACAAGGGAGACATTAATAAAGTACTGAGGGTGTCGAACCAGGTAAGAACAAGGAATAATGGATTTAAGTTGGATAAATTTAGATTTAGAAAGGACATAGGTAAGTACTGGTTTTCTAACAGAGTTGTAGATGCGTGGAACAGTCTTCCCAGTGGGGTGATAGAGGCTAGGACCTTGGGTAGCTTTAAGAAGAGACTGGACAAATATATGAGTGGGAGGGGCTGGGTTTGATTGGTGTTGGGGGTGCGGGAGTTGTTTCTTGAGTAGCTTTAGGTAGATGTCGTTTTGATAAGGACCTGCCTCGTATGGGCCAGTAGGCCTTCTGCAGTGTTCCTACATTCTTATGTTCTTATGTTCTTATGTTCTTACTGCAACTGAAGTCGTCACTGATGACGTAAAAGTAAGCTGAATTTTTGGATTTGGACTTGAGTTATACACACAGACTTCCACTCGTCGTTCGTTGTAATGTTCGTCCAGGAAAATCAACCGAACCGGGATTTATTCATATGATGAGCCAGTTCAAAACTCCATTACAATGTGGTAAAAGATTTGGATTGGACTGGATGAGGTTCGCCGGTACTGTCCCGGCCCGGGTCTTGTCCAGTTCGTGATCTGGCGAAGATATGGAAATGCAGTTCTATACATGCTGTAGAGTAGCGTGAGGTTCCCTGGCTCCTCGACTGACCGTGGTGACCCCATTAATGGGCCCTCCCCACGGTACCATGATGGCGTCCTTTAAGAATTCTTGTGGGGTGTGTGTGAAGACTTATATGGTACACAACATCAGTGTGTTGAGATGCTTCCCTTGAGACTAAGGGTTACTTCTGGCAAGTTTGACTGAGGGAGAGATCTCTGCTTCTCCACCAATCACTTGAGGTTACCATAAACGCTAATTCCGCCGCTGAAGTTGCTGACGTCTTCATCAAGAGCACTTCCATCAATACCACCAGTGCCGTTACTGGCGATGCCACCGCGGCAGATGCTTCCTCTGGTGACGCTGACGTTATATCTCTTACACCGACTTAAATCAGATTACAAACACACATAGACTGAAACCCATGCATCTCCTCCTCATATTGCGCTGACCTTCTCTGTAATGTATCTGTACCTTAGTTCTGATAGCTGCAGTTGGCCCTGATTGTCGTAAAGTGTTCCTATCGACGGAACCAGCTTACAAACATTAGCACAGTTCCCAGTGATAATAAAAATAGCTTCTATTACTCTACAACTTACCCTCACACAATTTTAATCCTTCGTGTGTTTATATTTTGCAATCTTATGATTATGTCGGACATAAACTATTTACCATTTACCATTGTTTGTTTCATTTTATTTTATTGCACAGATTTTGTCTTCACATTATCGTTTAAATCTGCGATTAACGTGTTGATTCTCGGAGTTCTTAGCTTTTATAACCAGCTAGATTTCGTAGTTTTTCATTCATTATTGGTGTAAGTCTTGACAGACATTTATGGTATAAGTTAAATGGTTACCTTGTTCTCCTAACTGTTGAATTTACAGGCTATCTTACCTAGGCTTTTCAAAGCCTAGCCTTGTGTTAGATATACTACAACCCTCCCAGGATGTCACTCACAACAGTCGACTAACACCCGGGTACCTAATTACTGCTACGTGACCAGGGGCAGCAAGTGTTAGGAAACTAATCTTGCCCATGATGCCACCCACAACAGTAGGTTAACACCCAAGTACCTACTGGATTTAGTTGTAAGTGACAAGGGATGAAAAGTGTTTGGAGACTAATCCACACATTTAACCCTGCCCAGGATGCCACCCACAACAGTCGAATGTAGCAAACACTGTAATACCAAACAAAATCCCTTTAACTAGTTTGGATGAACAACTAAACTTGTTTACAAGAAGGTGAAGGTCACCGGATGTAAACAGACTTACACCCAAGTCTCGACTCGCTCAGGATTGAACCTGGGTCCTTCGTGTGTGTCCTGACCATGCTGCAAGTGAATTTCCAGTCTTCAGCACCACGAGACACTGACGTAATTCATTAAGAATTACCTTCGGAGTCCGAGCTTTAAAGGTAATAGTCCTTGAGGAGAAGAATAAACGCTAGATTACCTCAAGCTCGACTCTGTCTCGAGAAACTGTGACGTCACATCTCAAGAAAAAATCAGAAACCAGAGCTCTCTCTCTCTCTCTCCTATCCGTCATTCTTTCACACCTACTTGCACACTTTTGCACTAAGGGTCATAAAGATATGCTAACTGCCAATAATGCCACCCTTTCCTCCTTTCCGCCTCCATCTTCCACTCCGTCACCGCCCTCCATCCAAAACCCATCCACTCCACCACCCACCCCCACCACCCATCTCCACAGCCCACTCCACCCTCCCCCACTGACTTTACTGCCAGAATTTTTCGATTTGCCACTGAAGGTGTAAAGATTACGCCACATGGTTGTGTGTTTTTGTGTCAGTGGAGGGGAAGGAGGGGAAGATAGAGGGGAGGTAAGAACTGAGGGGAGGGGAGAGAGGGAGAGGGGGGGTGTCATCTACTGGAGGGGGTAGAATTCTGGTCGTGGTGGTAGTCACACACACACACACACACACACACAGTGTACACACACACACACACACACACACACACAGTGTACACACGCACAAATGATGGATTAGTGAGTCCTTGACACTGGTTGCCATGGTGATATCCCTGGACCTAAAGCATCAAGAGATGCTTAAGAGACAGACGTAAGGTTAACACTGACGTAAGGTTAACACTGACGGAAGGTTAACACTGACGAAAGGTTAACACTGACAGAAGGTTAACACTGACGGAAGGTTAACACTGACGGAAGGTTAACGCTGACGGAAGGTTAACACTGACAGAAGGTTAACACTGACGGAAGGTTAACACTGACAGAAGGTTAACACTGACGTAAGGCTAACGCTGACGTAAGGTTAACGCTGACGGAAGGTTAACGCTGACGGAAGGTTAACGCTGACGGAAGGTTAACACTGACGTAAGGTTAACACTGACGTAAGGTTAACGCTGACGGAAGGTTAACGCTGACGGAAGGTTAACACTGACGTAAGGTTAACACTGACAGAAGGTTAACACTGACGTAAGGTTAACGCTGACGGAAGGTTAACACTGACGTAAAGTTAACGCTGACGTAAAGTTAACGCTGACGGTAGGTTAACACTGACGGAAGGTTAACACTGACGTAAGGTTAACACTGACGTAAGGTTAACGCTGACGTAAGGTTAACACCGACGTAAGGTTAACACTGACGGAAGGTTAACACTGACGGAAGGTTAACGCTGACGGAAGGTTAACACTGACGTAAGGTTAACACTGACGTAATTTTAACGCTGACGGAAGGTTAATGCTGACGGAAGGTTAACACTGACAGAAGGTTAACACTGACGGAAGGTTAACACTGACGGAAGGTTAACACTGACGGAAGGTTAACACTGACGGAAGGTTAACACTGACGGAAGGTTAACACTGTCGGAAGGTTAACGTTGACGGAAGGTTAACACTGACAGAAGGTTAACACTGACGGAAGGTTAACACTGACAGAAGGTTAACACTGACAGAAGGTTAACACTGACGTAAGGTTAACGCTGACGGAAGGTTAACACTGACAGAAGGTTAACACTGACGTAAGGTTAACACTGACGTAAGGTTAACGCTGACGTAAGGTTAACACTGACGTAAGGTTAACACTGACGTAAGGTTAACACTGACGTAAGGTTAACACTGACGTAAGGTTAACACTGACGTAAGGTTAACGCTGACGGAAGGTTAACGCTGACGGAAGGTTAACACTGACGTAAGGTTAACACTGACAGAAGGTTAACACTGACGTAAGGTTAACGCTGACGGAAGGTTAACACTGACGTAAAGTTAACGCTGACGTAAAGTTAACGCTGACGGAAGGTTAACACTGACGGAAGGTTAACACTGACGTAAGGTTAACACTGACGTAAGGTTAACGCTGACGTAAGGTTAACACCGACGTAAGGTTAACACTGACGGAAGGTTAACACTGACAGAAGGTTAACACTGACGGAAGGTTAACACTGACAGAAGGTTAACACTGACGTAAGGTTAACTCTGACGGAAGGTTAACGCTGACGGAAGGTTAACACTGACGTAAGGTTAACGCTGACGTAAGGTTAATACTATCATCCAGCGAAGAGGCGGGGCCAGCAGCTGTGACTCGACCCCTATATATATATATATATATATATATATATATATATATATATATATATATATATATATATATATATATATATATATATATATATATATATATATATGTCGTGCCGAATATGTAAAACTGGTCAATTAGCAAGAACTCATTTAAAATTAAGTTCTTTCTAAAATTTTCTCTTATACCTTTAGAGATATATATTTTTTCATTGATGTTAATATAAAAATAATAATTTTGTACCAAAAGAACCTTAGAAAACTTACCTAACCTTATTATAACAAGCGCAATGTAATTTAGCCTAATCCAACTAAATACATTTTAGATAAGTTTACAATAATATAATAATTAACAAACACAATGAAATAAATTTTTTTCGTTAGGTTCAGAATGATTTTTGTGAAATTACTGCATACACACACTTTCACTTGCCTTATTCGGCAAGAAGAACGTTGCTATTTAAGCCCAAATAGCAAGTTTTACCATAACGTACTGAAGTGAGGGATATGGGAGGAAGTGTAAAACTGATCTAGTGATACGAAGAATTATAGGTAGCAGTTTGAAGGGACCAGGACTCTTCAACCTGCTACCAGCAGATATCAGAAATATTACCCGAGCGAGTATAAAAAAAAAATCAGGAGGAAACTGGACCGCAACCTCTGCCAAGCGCCAGATCAACTAGGCTATGATGGTTGTGTGAGCCAGCGGGCCGCCAACACCAACAGCCTTTCCAAACACTCACCAAGGATATGCTACCAGAGGCTGTGATGGTAAGGTAGAAATAAATAACAGGAATATAACAGGTATGACAAGGTACGTAACAAGTCCTTAGGTTAATTCCTGTTCGCTTCCTGTAACAAGACAGATAATATTGTGTTTTAGACTAGATTAGAAAAATCTATGTAAAAATTATAGTGACAATACTATTATATTCATAACTAAGCGCTAAACCCACAAGAGTCACACAGCTATTTAATTACAAATAAAAAATACTGCAGCGACACGTCTGGCAGTACAGTACTTGAGCAACACCAGAAAACGTTCTAATCCCCACGACTGTCACTGTAGGTGTGAGAGTGTCGTCCTCAGACCACTAAAGACAGAGTTTCCTGCACTCTCGGACCCAGATGCTCCACCTGGATTTCCTGACACACCAAACACCTGAGTCGTTATATGATTTTGTATAGTTCCTGTATGTAAATACTGATCATCTGCCCTGACAATACTTACCTAACATTATCTTCAACAAGTTAATGTGGTTTGGTGGTATTAGTAACACTGATGGCACAGGCGGAAGTAACGCTCTCTCTCTCTCTCTCTTTACACACCCTCAACCACCATAAACAAGCATTTACGATGTTTTAACATTCCAGTTAAAGCTCTTCATACATTGGACGGTACATGCGACCCGCTGAGCTGTGATTAGCAGGCGACAGCTGTAGTCTTTGTGGATGGTGTGTGTAGGTGGTAGGTGGTGTGTGTGTGTGTGTGTGTGTGTGTGTGTGTGTGTGTGTGTGTGTGTGTGTGTGTGTGTGTGTGTGTGTGTACCAGTTATCAATGGACTTATGTGCGAACATGTTGTATGGACATACATGAGTGGGTGTGGGTGGGTGTGAGTTGAACCTGGCTAGCTTGTGCTACTAGGTCTGATGCCGTGCTCCTTAAGTGAATGTGACCTGACTGGGTGGGTCATTGATCTAAGCCGGGGGGTGACATGGACCTACCTCGCATGGGCCAGTAGGCCTGCTGCAATGTTCCTTCTTCATTATATTCTTATGTTCTTATTATGCAGTCATACACAGACCATCATACACATAACTGTATTGGCGTTATATATTTCACAGATTCTAATTTAGTTGTATTTCCCGTAGAGTTTTTGACTCCCGGTTTGAATTCACAAACCTCAATATTTACCCAGATTTTGTAACGCTAACTCTGTGTTGTGTGCCCCTCAAGGAAGGTTCCTTGATGTTGGTGAGGGGCTCTTGATTTAGGGAATTGGATCTGTGCTCCAGTTCCCCAAATTAAGCCTGAATGCCTTCCACATCCCCCCCCCCAGGCGCTGTATAATCCTCCGGGTTTAGCGCTTCCCCCTTGATTGTAATAATAATGTGTTGTGTGCGTGTGTGTACAATGTCCCATATTTGTATTCACCTTGTTTGTATACCCAAGTATCTAGTCTCAGCTCCTGGCCCTGCGTCTCCGCTGGCCGTGATCGAATTCATCTGATCTTAGCAATGCGAACAAACCTGCAATAATCATACTGATTATTGTAATTGTGTACCAAGTCTGTCCACATCGCTTCTCGTAAATCACTCCACTTTCTGACCATCCTGAGGTTGTAACAAGGTTACTCTTGTAAATCACTCCACTTTCTGACCATCCTGAGGTTGTAACAAGGTTACTCTTGTAAATCACTCCACTTTCTGACCATCCTGAGGTTGTAACAAGGTTACTCTTGTAAATCACTCCACTTTCTGACCATCCTGAGGTTGTAACAAGGTTACTCTTGTAAATCACTCCACTTTCTGACCATCCTGAGGTTGTAACAAGGTTACTCTTGTAAATCACTCCACTTTCTGACCATCCTAAGGTTGTAACAAGGTTACTCTTGTAAATCACTCCACTTTCTGACCATCATGAGGTTGTAACAAGGTTACAACCCAGCAGTCAATGAAGATGCAGACGATGATGACTGCAGGAATTATAGCTACCTTATCCTTCCTAGAATTATTCCTGATTAACTTTACCCTAAGCTGCATGATCATTGTGGGTCTAACACTTCCATAATATAAAAGTATTCTTCCCGAGATAAGTCTTACCTTGACAACATATTCCGAGATGAATCTCAGGTGCAGACAAACCACGGAACGTTTGAACTCGCCATGGGTTCATACCCCAGTCTAGTGCTGCCTATCTCTTAATATTGGAAGTACGTCAGCTATTTACTCTCATTCGTAAGCTTTCTCGTTTCTAGTGATCTGTTAGGGAATAACGCAAGTAGAATACTGAGAACTGCCGTCACTGCATGATATGCTTATCAAAAATACCAGTTTGTAGTCTAGTGCTGCCTATCTATCTCTTAATATTGGAAGTACGTCAGCTATTTACTCTTGGAGAATAGTGCAAATATACTGAGAGCTGTCATCAGTCTCAGCATCCCGGTGATACATTGTTTGGCCTCAGTCCTAGAAACCATCGACCTATCTTTTACCCTCAGTGTTCCCATCGAGACGCTGCTGGTAAACAGCTGAAGTTTATGAAGATGGCAATTTTCTTGAGTGTGTTATGACACTGATATGGCATCCAGAAGATAGTTGGTAAAGGCCCTGGTGCCTCTGAGGCGTCCACCTCCGTCATCACTTGATAGTTTCTTCGACAGATGTTTCTAAAGTTTGTTGTATTGAGGTATTTCCATTACTTCTTTCAGAACCGGGTCTTGTTCTCATCTATATACACACACTGAAGAGTTTTACAGAGTTTATCAGATACTTTGTTTTTATTTCACCTTCCCTCTTGTGTGTGTGTGCTCACCTATGTGTGTGTGTGTGCTCACCTATGTGTGTGTGTGTGTGTGCTCACCTGTGTGTGTGTGTGTGTGTGTGCTCACCTGTGTGTGTGTATGTGCTTCACAACTCCTGCCTAGTCTCTTGATGGGTTCAGGAGGCTGACTACAACTGTTCCTCTTGATGGGTTCAGGAGGCTGACTACAACTGTTCCTCTTGATGGGTTCAGGAGGCTGACTACAACTGTTCCTCTTGATGGGTTCAGGAGGCTGACTACAACTGTTCCTCTTGATGGGTTCAGGAGGCTGACTACAACTGTTCTGATAGCAATCTACTGGGACTTATTTCTCGCATTTTTTGGCGTGATTTTTTCATGGAGTAATTCAATCCAGGGTGACATTTTTATAATGAATATGATATACATTGTGTACACGGCCCTAAATGGCTCTTAAAATTGGTAAAGTCTGTTCTTAGGCTTTCCTGTCATAAGTTACAGACGTTATTAGGTAGATTTGTGTCTGATGTCTGAAAGTTTTGTGTTGTCTCTCTAGTTATTTCATTATATCAGGATCAGTGAGTGTTCGTAATGAAGTTAATATCTTCTCTATTATTGTAGCTTTCTTGCGTTCCGGGGAATCTACAGTCACCTGTTCTCACCTAGTTGTACTAACATAATTGTGGTTGCAGGGGTCGAGTCACTGGTCACTACTAGGTCCTCTCTCTCCCTGCTCCACGAGCTTTATCATACCTCTTCTTAAAGCTTTGTATGGACCTTGCCCCCGCTACATCACTTTCCAGACTATTCCACTTCCTGACAGCTTTAAAACTGAAGAAATACTTCCTTACATCCCTGCGACTCATCTGAGTCTTCAACTTCTAGCTGTGATCCCTTGTTTCCAGTGATGGGGCTATATTCAGCGCTCTCTTTGCATACACGGCGATACATTATCAGGTCCCATTGCTTTAATTGTATACACTTTGGTACTTTCCTCACCTCTTGTGATCATTCTCAGACTGTAAATTTCATTATCAAATAACCACGTTTGCATTGTAGTGTCAGCGTTACTTTGGTCTTCAACGTAAAAACTTGAGAATGATGAGCTCAAGTACACACTGAATAGAAACTGGTTTATAACAGTACTCCCTCAGCAATTTAATTCTCTGTAGTTATTAACTTCGGCGTCTGCATCATTTAATGTAAAGAATAGATCTAGTCTAGCCGGCTCATCCCCTCCTCTTCATTCATTGTCAGAGTATCACTGATGTGTTATTTCAGTGTTCATCAAAGTCACCTCAAGCACTTTGCTCCCCCCCTGTCTAATTATTCGTGGATGTAAACTCTACTTGGCACTTCGTGTAATGCCTGACAGGCTTCCAGTCCTCTGGTATACTGGATATGTGTAATGCTCAACACAGGTTCCAGTCCTCTGCTACAGGTAAAGCTGAACGCGGGTTCCAGCTCTCCGTATGGAAGTTAAAATTGTCTAGGTAATGCGACGTAATTACTAAGGTAATCATCATGCACTAGAGAGACTGGAACAGGAATCCCTAAGCTGAAATCCAGGAAGGGATCCTCGGTTTCCCAGACATGATTAGCATAACCAATTATCCTACTGCTCCAGCCAGTTAGCAGCACACACCACAGCTGTCCTACTTAAAGAGGGTTACCTGGACGATGCAGAAGGGATATTGAGCCAAAGAATTCTGGATATTTCTCCGACCCTTCGTTCGGTCCTTTATTACGTTCCCGTTCCCCAGGATCTGTATGACGCCCTACGACTTTTACGATGGCTACATGTGTCGCTATAATAGTAATATTGTAGCGACGTAATACCATACATTACTTACCCAACACTACCTGGAAGCCTAGGGCGAGGCTATGGAGCTTTGACGCAGCTGCCTATAAAATTCAATGGATGGATTCGCAAGACCAAAATTATCTTTACCCCTCGCTGGAGCCTGACATCAGAGGCAGGTGACATAAATGTGACATCCCATCCAAAACAGTGTAACATCATACAGATTAGTTTCCTACAGAGGGACCGACGTCATCACGATGTATGGAAACTATTCCGTGTGTTGGAAACCCATCTTCTTTGATGGAATATGACAGGGAAAAAACAGCTGGATTTTGTTCCCGCTATTTAACTGTGATATAGCGTAGAGTAGAAGTATACTGCTGCCCTAGCTGTCTAGTCTTGCTAGAGTGGATGTGTTTGGCCTAGAAACGAACTAAGGGGATGTTTCCCCTTTTGATGAGATTTGCTGTGTAACCCCTGTGGCTTAGTAAGAACTGTGGATATGGCTTGGATGGTAAGCAGCGCTGCTGCTGCTGCTGCTGCTGTTGCTGTTGCTGCTTGTAACTAGTGTCATATATAATCCATTATAAATTATACAATTCAACCTTTCAGACAGGTGTGTGAAATCACATCGTCAGTGTCACTTTTGACAGGTGTGTTGCGTCCAGATTTCAATGTTTCTTGTCGTGCTTTCGCCACCGCGTTGCCAGACGTGTCTAGGCATTTATAAATTCGCTCATGTCAGATTACATACACATTTTAATACCTGTAATGGTCCTTGTGACTTTACAGGAAACGTTCAGAAAATGCATGCTATGTTACGGGGCTCTTGATCCGAGGAGTTGGACTTTTCCTGCCTTTAGATAAAGTACGCACATTTAAAAACATAATGTACATCACAGCAGGTATATTCGGGTGTGATATAAGACAGTGAAGGAGGGATATACTCACGTATGGAAATATACAAAGCAGTACAAGAGGGATATACTAACTTCTAAGTATATACAAGGGAGCAGGGAGGGATATATTCAATGATATATACTAGGCAATTATAAAAATATAATATCCTCACATCAGAGTATATACGGAGTAGCAGGGTAGTGATGGTCACGTCTGGGTATATACAGAGCAAAGATATACATTTAACCTTTGATATATCTCCAAGCACCAAACGATCCCGGCCCTGGGCTAGGCTCGTATGGTGCTTGCCTGGTCAACCAGGCTGTTGCAGTTGGCGTCACGCTGGCTCACATATTCATCACAGCCTGGTTGATCTGTCACTAAGAAGGTACATGTCCAGTTTCGTCTTGGGAACTTCTACACTTCTTTCAGCAATGTTTGTGATATGTAAAAAGTTTAACAATCTGGTACCATGGATGTTGATACAATGTTCTCTTATTGTTACCATGCCGCCCCTGTTTTTCACCGGGTTTATTTTATATTTCCTCCCATATCTCTCACTCAAATAAGTTATGGAAGGTGGTTGAGGGACAAGGCCCTCAACCACCTTCCACGTACATATTATCAGTATATATATCTCCTCCACTCCAGGGAGTACATAGATAAAACTCAGAAGCGTCCACAATAATTTCAATGATTTATTGTCCTCGTGTGAAAAGTAACTGATCTGTATCTGTTCCTACCATATCTTTCCTGGATGAAGAAAGCACAAATCATTTAGAAAGCATCACCATTGATACTTTCCCTTGTTTTGAAAGGCCTTATTATCCACGTGTGGGTATATGAAGGTCACCTTATGTAAGATATACTTATATCTGGGGGTTATAAAGAAGAGCAGAAGAAAGATATATAAGTAACTTCGGGCATATGAGGGGAAGCAAAGGAAAGATATACTTAGGTCTGGCCGGATCTGAGAGAGAAGTGGCCGGATGGTGGTGGTGGTTTATTAGTTCTGTCAAAGTCAGCAATCTGAGGGAGTATTGAAGACATGCCAAGGACGGACGCACGCACGGACACACACACACACACACACACACACACACACACACACACACACACATCATAGCCAGCGATAGTTTACAGACCAAATTAACACAGGGTGAGTAACGAGTATTAACATGGGGTGAGTAATGAGTATTACCACAGGGTGAGTAACGAGTATTTACCCTTGCAAGATCGTCCCTCAAGATATATATACTTCCTATATTCATTACTTGCAACACTTGGCAGGAGTTACCTGCACCATCAACAGTGAGGAAATGTTTTTAGGTGGAGATGAGAAAGTTCCTCATGACTCTGCCAATGTTTCCCCGGGTAATTTTGGAAAAGGAAAAAAAAAAAAAAAAAAAAATTAGAAAAAAATTATTAAGTGACCTCCACAGGTTGGTGTCCTTTTCAGAAGATATGTGTCAAGTAAAATATACAATGTTTACTGGATTATAATATATATATATATATATATATATATATATATATATATATATATATATATATATATATATATGGTACCTCCCTAAACATTATATATATATATATATATATATATATATATATATATATATATATATATATATATATATATATATATAATGTTTAGGGAGGTACCACTTCTGGAACTGTGGTGGTAGGGGTGGTAGTAGTGGAACTACTGCTTCCACTACTACCACCCCTAGTTTTCACAACTACCTCTACTACTACCACCTTTACGACTACTACCTCCATTACCCCTGCTTCAGGACCACCATCACTATACACAGAAGACAATGGAAGATGAGGTAATCAGTCCCTCAGCCTGGAAGCCGATGTTAAATACTCTTGTTTGACTTTCTGTCCGCAAGGCCTCAACCTCCACTTGTTCCCAGGAGGCCTGGTCACAGACCGGGCCGCTGGGGCGCTGACCCCCGGAACTCTCTTCAGGTAAACTCTTGTGTCTCATCCCTGTGCCATCTTAACCAGACTTCTGTGGGGAGAGAGAGAGACAGAGAGAGAGAGAGAGAGAGAGAGAGAGAGAGAGAGAGAGAGAGAGAGAGAGAGAGAGACAGAGAGAGAGAATGAGGATATGTAATGAGATATTCGTACTGAGGTTCAGTATTTCTGGTCCATGAAAGGCGCTGTGCATCAAAAGGTTCTATTTATAACCATAATTTTTAAGTGGTGCAGGGGTAAGCCAGCGGAAGGCCTCGGGCAGATGACCAAAAGCTCCAGCTGTGGGTCATATAACCAAGACCTGCGTCTTGGTTATATGACCCAAATTTGTGTGTGTGTGTACTCACCTATTTGTGGTTGCAGGGGTCGAGTCATAGCTCCTGGCCCCGCCTCTTCACTGATTGCTACTAGGTCCTCTCTCTCCCTGCTCCATGAGCTTTATCATACCTCGCCTTAAAACTATGTATGGTTCCCTCCTCCACTACGTCACTTTCTAGGCTATTCCACGGCTTGACTACTCTATGACCGAAGAAATACTTCCTAACATCCCTTTGATTCATCTGAGTCTTCAACTTCCAATTGTGACCTCTTGTGTCTGTGTCCCATCTCTGGAACATCCCGTCTTTGTCCACCTCGTCTATTCCGCGCAGTATTTTATATGTCGTTATCATGTCTCCCCTGACCCTCCTGGCCTCCAGTGTCGTCAGGCCGATTTCCCTCAACCTTTCTTCGTAGGACAATCCCCGTAGCTCTGGGACTAGTCTTGTTGCAAACCTTTGCACTTTCTCTAATTTCTTGACGTGCTTGACTAGGGGTGGATTCCAAACTGGTGCTGCATACTCCAGTATGGGCCTGACGTAAATGGTATACAGAGTCTTGAACGAATCCTTACTGAGGTATCGGAACTCTATCCGTAGGTTTGCCAGGCGCCCGTATGCTGCAGCAGTTATCTGATTGATGTGCGCCTCGGGAGATATGCTCGGTGTTATACTCACCCCCAGATCTTTTTCCTTGAGTGAGGTTTGCAAACTTTGGCCATCTAAACTATATTGTGTCTGCGGTCTTCTTTGCCCTTCCCCAATCTTCATGACTTTGCATTTGGCAGGGTTAAACTCAAGGAGCCAGTTGCTGGACCAGGCTTGTAGCCTGTCCAGGTCTCTTTGTAGTCCTGCCTGATCCTCATCCGATTTGATTTTTCTCATTAACTTCACATCGTCCGGAAACAAGGACACTTCTGAGTCTATCCCTTCCGTGTGCGTGTGTGTGGTGTGCGTGTGTATGTGTGTGTGTTTATGTGTGTGTTTATGTGGTGTGTGTGTGTGTGTGTGTGTGTGTGTGTGTGTGTGTGTGTGTGTGTGTGTGTGTGTGTGTGTGTGTGTGTGTGTATGTGTGTGTATGTGTGTGTCACGCACACTTGGATAAAACACGAAGGTAAGACTCAGAAGACAAGAAGCTTACTGTCTGATGCTGCATCTGCCTAAGCTGACACATCACTTACTCCAAGCCGTCCATCCTGCCGCCCATCCCCGCCCACGCCCGCCCACTCTTAACCCCTCCCTGTTCCACTCATGCGTATTAGTGCCCAGAAAGAGGTCAGGTGGATTGAGAGGATGGATGAGGAGAGGAGGATAGATTGGGAGAGGATAGATGGGGAGGGTTCAGCCGGATATTGTGTGAGCTGTGCCAGAGGAATTGAATGATTTGATGTATACATGTGGAGGCGAGACAGTTGAACGAGTAATGGACCGGGGAATGATGGACCGGTAAATGATGGACCGGTGAATGATGGACCGGTGAATAGACTGGGGAATGATGAACTGGCGAATGATAGACCGGTGAATGACAGACAGCTGAATGACAGACAGGTGAACGATAAACAGACAAAAGATGAACATCTGACAGCCACTGGGACTGATAGACTGTCCACCGAGATTCTTCAACAATTTCCAGACTGACGAGAATTTGCAATTTCCTTCGGAAATTTCAGAAACTTCAGAAGCGGAAATAAGAAGCAAACCATAAAATGGGAAATATAAATCACAAAATATGAGGCATAAATCACAAAATGAGGCATAAATCACAAAATATGAGGCATAAATCACAAAATATGAGGCATAAATCACAAAATATGAGGCATAAATCACAAAATATGAGGCATAAATCACAAAATATGAGGCATAAATCACAAAATATGAGGCATAAATCACAAAATGACCCTAGTTAAAGAATTCAATCCCCTCGCAGAGGGCGGGGATACCTGCAGGTATAACTCTGTTCAGATATACCTCTTCGCCATATCCGCGGCAGGGACTGGATGAATATCTGCTACTGGGCAATCCCAGGAGAGAAATATCCCCCGAGACCTGGTCGTGGACCAGGCCATGGGGAGCATTGATCCCCGAAATAACCTCCAGGTAGACTCCAAGTATCCCCAAACCCCAGCCCCCTCTACCTTGATGTCTGCAGTGTGTGGAGCTTTTGCCTAATGTGGAGGACCGTCTCACTATCTCTCACTCCCTCTCTCTTTCCCAAGGAAATCATAAACGTTGATGCCCTCCCATTAATATTTACACATCATGCCTCATCTCTTCTCGAGTGAACTACAGCAGCATCCTGTAAGGCCAACACACAATACGCATCTTCACTCCTGCACATCTCCTTTCAGCTAGAGCTAGTGCATAAGACTGTGCCATTAACAGAAAATATTTGGGATGTTATTGGTTACTGCAGGTGCAGACGAGGTTCCTCACCATGATGGAAGGTCTTTCGCATCACCACTGAAGGGTGAAGGTAGAGACTCTCGCTTGCTGGGCTGTAAACACCCTGGAGATACCATAAGAAGCAGAACTAGGAGGGGTTGAAGTGTCTGGTGAATGTTAGTCCAACGTAGAGGACGTATACTGATCTCTTTCTCTCTCTCATTCGTATCCTCCTCCTCGTCTTCTTCTGTTTCTTTTCCCTAGAAATCGCCGACCCTTTCTCATTATCTCTTACTTCCCTTTTTTCTTCGCTTCTTTCATCAATTTCTAATCAAGAACACATTTCCTTCACTACACACTCTCACGAGCACGCAACACAGCAGCAACACACTCACAAACCAGAAAAATGTTGCCTCGAATATTAACGAAAAAACTGATCTTCATACACATGTATATTATAATCCATGTGTTCCCAGGGAATGTGTATTTAAGAAACGTGTATGTGTGTATGTCTCAGGAGTATTGATAATTAATTCAGACATCCGTGAACTGTCAGGCACACTCATTACCTCACAGGTCACAAAGGTATTAGAAGAAAATCTCTGACAATGCTCACTCATACACGTGGAAAGACAAAGAGGTCCCAGCTGTTACCACAAAGGTGTTTTTCCAGCAAAATCCGACATTACGCAGGTGTTCAACTTAGCGTTTGTGCAGTCACTGTTCGTGTGGTAGTTTGCGTGACTGATTGTCTGCAAAACTGTCTCGTTTTACGAGCTAGAATTTACAGTCCGAACTGCTATCCTACCTCAGCTCATGTCAAAATCCAGCCCTATTAAGGTAAACTACCCCCCTCCCCAAGATGCAACCGGGAACAGTCTACTAACACCCAGGTACCTACTTAATTACTAGCTCCACAGAGCAAACAAGTGTAAGGAAACATACCCAACGTTTCCAGCCGTACCGGGGATCGAGCCACGGACCCTTAGTATGTTAATCTTCAGTTTGCTGGTGGTGTTGTGTGGGCGACCAGTCTGATATGTCAGCCAAGTGTTGCGAAAATTGGCAGTGTGGGTGAGGAGGGATAAAGACGGAGAGAGGGATGGAGGGATTAACATAGACAGGAGGGGATTGTGAGAGGGAGGAGAGTGGCAAGGATCATGGGAGGGAGGGATGGAGGGAGGGATTGAGGGAGGGATGGAGGGAGGGATTGAGGGAGGGAGGGAGGGAGGGAGGTTGGAAAGGTTGTAAAGAAGGAACACACTGAGATAGACATGTTGGAACAGAGGGTCGCAAGAAGTAGCAGTGGTAGTAGTAGTAATAGTAGTAGTAGTAATGATAATAGAAGTAGTAATAGTAATAGAAGTAGTAATAATAGTAGTAGTAATAGTACTAGAAGTAGTAATAGTAATAGTAGTACTATTAATAGAAGCAGCAATAGTAGTACTAGTAATAGTATTAGCAACAGTATAAATAGTTGTACTAGTAATAGTAGCAGTCATAGTAGTAACAGCAGTAGTAGAAGTGGCAGCAGTAGCAGTAGTGGTGACACTCTGGCAACACCTTCACCTGGTAGGTCACTCAGCGCCCACAACAACACCTTCACCTGGTAGGTCACTCAGCGCCAACAACAACACCTTCACCTGGTAGGTCACTCAGCGCCAACAACAACACCTTCACCTGGTAGGTCACTCAGCGCCCACAACAACACCTTCACCTGGTAGGTCACTCAGCACCAACAACAACACCTTCACCTGGTAGGTCACTCAGCGCCAACAACAACACCTTCACCTGGTAGGTCACTCAGCGCCAACAACAACACCTTCACCTGGTAGGTCACTCAGCGCCAACAACAACACCTTCACCTGGTAGGTCACTCAGCGCCAACAACACCACCTTCACCTGGTAGGTCACTCAGCGCCAACAACAACACCTTCACCTGGTAGGTCACTCAGCGCCAACAACAACACCTTCACCTGGTAGGTCACTCAGCGCCAACAACACCACCTTCACCTGGTAGGTCACTCAGCGCCAACAACAACACCTTCACCTGGTAGGTCACTCAGCGCCAACAACAACACCTTCACCTGGTAGGTCACTCAGCGCCAACAACAACACCTTCACCTGGTAGGTCACTCAGCGCCCACAACAACACCTTCACCTGGTAGGTCACTCAGCACCAACAACAACACCTTCACCTAGTAGGTCACTCAGCGCCCACAACAACACCTTCACCTGGTAGGTCACTCAGCGCCAACAACAACACCTTCACCTGGTAGGTCAATCAGCGCCAACAACAACAACATAATCTATACAACACACACAGTAAAACAAAGATAAAATTAACAGACAATAAAAACAACGAACACAAACATTCAGTACAAATAGTATGGTACCAAGTTAAAATAACCAGCATCAGTGTTAAAAGGACTCTCCGAAAAGTTCCCCGAGGTCTCTACAGGCAACTCGGAAGCTATAAAATCGGAAAGGCGGAAAGGTTCAAGCCGTGAGCACACTCTGTGACACAAGGAAAGGGGAGGGGGAGGCATGAGCACCTGCGAATAGGTGGTTATGGGGGAGATGTGCGTGTGTACTTACCTAGTTGTGGTTGCAGGGGTCGATTCACAGCTCCTGGCCCCTCCTCTTCATTGGTCACTACTCGGTCACTCTCCCTGCTCCATGAGCTTTATCATACCTCTTCTTAAAGCTATGTATGGATCCTGCCTCCACTACATCACTTCACAGACTATTCCATTTCCTGACAACTCTGTGACTGAAGAAATACTTCCTAACATCCCTGTGATTCGTCTGTGTGTGTGTGTGTGTGTGTGTGTGTGTGTGTGTGTGTGTGTGTGTGTGTGTGTGTGTGTGTGTGTGTGTGCGCGCGCGCTCTGTAGCCTCGGTGGACAGAGATTGGTCCCAGAGTGAGGATTCCTGCTGGAGGAGGAGCCTGGGGAGTCCACTGATCATCTTTCAGCGAGATGCAGCAGCTTCACTACCGGTGATGTGAAGAATATTTCTAGCTGCTGCTGCTGCTGCACTGTTGTTGCAGCAAATAGTGAGGATAAATCAAGTTCACCTCACACAGGGATTCTCACCTCTCTCTCTCTCTCTCTCTCTCTCTTTCATTATGTGACCTTGACAATGACACGACACAAAATGTTCTTTCTGGGTCGCAAAATGCTTTTTTTAAATGAGTTTTTTTTTTGGGGGGGGGCAACAGATGCGTGTAGGTGACTGTGTGCGCGCGTGTGTGTGTGTGTGTGTGTGTGTGTGTGTAAATTCCCTGAATTTACACACTAAGGGGGCGTTGGCCCCAGAAACCCTCTACACATATACTCCAGATAACCCAAATTTATCACCGCTTCTTACCTATCTTTGCATTTCCTTTTGTTCCTACACACACACACACACACACACACACACACACACACACACACACACACACACACACACGTCAACAGGGATACACACACTTGTGAATATTGATGGTGAATATGACAGTAAATCCCTAGTCCTCATTCAGTTGTTCAGAACTCTGCTGAAATGACAGAACTAATATAATAATAATAATAATAATAATAATAATAATAATAATAATAATTTATTATTATTATTTTCACTGCTCATTATTCTCTTCCTCGCTTACTTTTTCTCTCCTCTCCATCGTTCCCTTCCCCTCTACCTTCTTCTCCCCATCTCTCTATTCCTCCCCCCCTCATTTACTCACCCTTTTCTCATTCTATTCAATTTTATCTAGTTTCTCCCTCACACCTCCTTCCCCTCGTTCGTCATTCCTCGCCATCCACAATCTCCCTCAGCGTCCATAATCTCCCTCAGCATCCGTAATCTCCCTCACCAGCTGCAATCTCCCTCACCACCCTTTCTGTCATTGTCTCTCCCTTCCCTCTTAATTAGCAAACCAGTCCTAGTCACTTGTCTGTAGACAAGTGACAAGAGAGAGAGAGAGAGAGAGAGAGAGAGAGAGAGAGAGAGAGAGAGAGAGAGAGTCCGGAGAATATTCAAGCTATAATCGGATACGCCCTGGTGGTTCAGGCAGAATATCCTGCTAATACTATTACCAGCATACACCAGGCGGAGCTACTGGCGCCATCGCTACACAACACTGGCACCATCACTACACAACACTGGCACCATCACTGCACAACACTGGCACCATCACTGCACACCACTGGCACCATCACTGCACAACACTGGCAGCAACACTACACAACACTAAACAACACTGGCACCATCACTGCACACCACTGGCACCATCACTGCACAACACTGGCAGCAACACTACACAACACTGGCACCATCACTGCACAACACTGGCACCATCACTGCACAACACTGGCACCATCACTGCACAACACTGGCACCATCACTACACAACACTGGCACCATCACTACACAACACTGGCACCATCACTACACAACACTGGCACCATCACTGCACAACACTGGCACCATCACTGCACAACACTGGCACCATCACTGCACAACACTGGCACCATCACTACACAACACTGGCACCATCACTACACAACACTGGCACCATCACTACACAACACTGGCACCATCACTACACAACACTGGCACCATCACTACACAACACTGGCACCATAACTACACAACACTGTCAGCAATACTACACAACACTGGCAGCAATACTACACAATACTGGCACCAACACTCCATAGAAAACAGGAAAGCCAGCGGAAGGCCTCGGTCAGATGACCAAAAGCTGCAGAGAGCAGGTTTTTATGTGACCAAGACCCACGTCAAGAAACACTTGTCTTGTTTCCTGACGAATAAAACACCACAACATTAGATCAATGAGTGGCAGTACGTGGATGTGAAGGAGAGTAAGTGGAAATATGTACGAGTACGTGATTGTGCACTGGAGGGTAGAAATTCCCGACTGTACGTGCAAGGACATGGGGATTATTCTAATTACGAGGGAATATTATTGAAGTACAAGTGGAATGTAATTTCTATATACAGTGTATCAGCTTCAAAAGTGCAGTATATCAATTTCAAAATACAGTGTATAGATTTCTAAATGAGAGAGAGAGAGAGAGAGAGAGAGAGAGAGAGAGAGAGAGAGAGAGCACCACGACACTCCCTGGATCCTGGGATGTAAGGCCTTCTTGCATAAGGTTTGTTTTTCCATGGGTAGTCTAAGGAAGTTCAGTAGAGAGAGAGAGGAGAAAGAGAGAAAGCGAAAACATCCGTCAATTCTTTCTATGTCTCGCAAAATTCGGGTTAATTAGTCTGGAGAGCAAACAATTTAGTCACTGCATCGTTACGCTACCTCTTTAGCCGCCCAGTTTCATAAATGTTTGCGAGCCATGGTAAACAGAGTTTACCAGCCTAGGGACACAAAAATTGTGGTGTACAGTATTTCTTGCAGGTTCTTCGGGGTCGCAAGAAAAATCCCTGCAAGACGTAAACACGAGAATCAGTTACCAGACATATTTAGCAATTATCCTCAATTTACCTGTAACAGTTAACAAAACGTAGATACAAATCTACATGTTAACCCAAACCCCGGAGCGGGTGGGGTTGAACCCAAGGCAAATGAATCCTAAAGCTCCTCCAGGCCAGTGCGTAAACCACTTGGCCAACTGGCCACTTAGTAAACATGTCATACCTGGAGGTTACCTGGAGGTTATTCCGGGGATCAACGCCCCCGCGGCCCGGTCCACGACCAGGCCTCCCGATGGATCAGGGCCTGATCAACTAGGCTGTTACTGCTGGCCGCACGCAGTCCGACGTACGAGCCACAGCCCGGCTGATCCGGCACTGACTTTAGGTATCTGTCCAGCTCTCTCTTGAAGGCAGCCAGGGGTTTATTGGCAATTCCCCTAATGCCTGATGGGAGGCTGTTGAACAGTTTTGGGCCCCGAACACTTATGGTGTTTTCCCTTAGTGTACCAATGGCGCCCCTACTTTTTATTGGGGGCATTTTGCATCGCCTGCCCAGTCTTTTACTTTCGTAGGGAGTGATTTCTGTGTGCAGATTTGGGACCATTCCTTCCAGGATTTTCCAAGTGTAGATTATGATATATCTCTCCCTCCTGCGTTCCAACGAGTACAAGTCAAGTGCTTCCAAGCGTTCCCAGTAGTTAAGGTGCTTGACAGAACTTATACGTGCAGTAAAGGATCTCTGTACACTCTCTAGATCTGCGATTTCACCTGCTTTGTATGGAGATGTTAATGTACAGCAGTATTCCATACCAAGTCTGATCAGCTATTTAGTAAAGGTCTCCCGTCTGGATCCCTTCAAGGAGAGGGGGGGGGGGTATAAGTGTGCATCGACGCCAGTGAAAGGATCCTGATTCAACAGCCTGGAACTCCCCTCTCTTAAACTAGTAATGAAAGATTGTCACTGAAAAAAACGGGATGTCGTATCGTAAGCTTTTTCTGACAAAAAAAAAAAAAACTACTACTATAAACCGACCCTCGTCGAAGGCATTGTGGATGAAAGTGTCCAATGAGATAAGAGAATCGATAGTAGAACAGCCCTGTTTGTATTGAAACAGTTGCTGGTATTGACAGCTGTGTGTGTGTGTGTGGTATAAACCTTGGTAATAGATACCGACAAATTGGTTTAGAAAGACGCGTGAGCAAACAGTTGGACATATTTTAATAAATATGTCCAACTGTCCAGGACCGAAAACGTTTCGGTCCAGGAACTTTGAAAAGGTTCCAGGGCCGAAACCACAGCTGTGTATCTCCAGATACCATACTAGTCTCCTGTTTGACTTTAGTTTCATTAATTTACTAATATCTATGATAGATATCACGGCCTGACATACCTTCAAAAACAGAGGACAAACTTCGGACTTCCTCTGTATGTGTACCACTCCACCTGCTCTTGCGCTGCCATCCACAGGATAAATATGAGTGCACAATGAACTAGCTGCTACCATCCAGAGGATGGATATGGGGTACACAAACTAGCCGCTTCGGCGGCAAAATCCTAGCTCAGGAACTGTAAACGGAACATTGCAATGGCTCGTCTTCGCAAGCGAGGAAGTCTACAACACTGGATCCCCGGAGGGGCTGAGACTGAAGGAAGTCAGGAAACAGTTGTCAGCAAGGCAGAACCTAGACAAAGTGATATTCTGTTGCGATTTTGACTTCAACTGAATCCGCTGATTCCACACCAGCAGCGTCAAAGACTGGAGCTGCTTCAGGAGTGCGCTGGACTGATAAATGTACTGCGCTCATAGGAGAGACGACATTTAGAATGTAGACATAAGAACGCCAATGAGGACGCTTGTTGTGGGGAATGACAGTCATGTTGGTAAGACACATATGCGACAGTTAGATATCTTTATTCGAAACGCTTCTTCAGTCGAGTACAGAAAAGTTTGTTCCATAGTCTGGAACAGACTATGGAACAAAGCTCTTCTCCAGGCTTAGGGACTGACCCCCTCAAAACTACGTCTTCAAGGCTGATGGACTAATTACATCGTCTTCACATCTCTACTGTTCCTACTAAACTCTTCTGTACTCGACTGAAGAAGCCTACTGTGTGGGCGAAACGAAACGAATGAAGATACCTAACTGTTGCATGTGTGTCTTACTTATCAACGTGTCTGTATTTTATACCTTTCGAATTGACCGTCGTGTTGACAACACATGTACTGGTGTGTGGGACTCGTGTTGACAACACATGTACTGGTGTGTGGGACTCGTGTTGACAACACACGTGTGGGGAAAGTTACCTCTGTCAGTGGCATTAATACGCCAAAATTCTTTTCCGAGTACACAGACGACTACCCCGGCTTGTACTCAACACAAGGTCTTTGACACAAAACGATTAACATATGCCAGGAATTCATATACATATATCAATAACAACACCGCGACTAGCCGAGGATTCGAACCCATGTCGTTTTGGCCCGCCCCATGATGGCCGAAAATCACATGACGCTGTAACCCATAGGACCACGCGTGGTCCTGAGGGTTAGAGCGTCATGTGTGATTTTTGCTCACCATGAGGCGGGCCAAAACGACATGGGTTCAAATCCTCGGCTAGTCGCAGTATTATTAATTCAATACCACTCGTTCGTGGTTATAATAATATACATACATGTACGCAAGGAATATCGGGCTGGATTTAATCTACAATTTAATACAAATACCAACAATCCACCACTAGTCTTCTCGCTAACGTAACCACTTAAAAACCATACCCCCGGCCGGGATTGAACCCGCGGTCATAGAGTCTCAAAACTCCAGCCCGTCGCGTTAGCCACTAGACGGGAGAGACGCTGCCTCTGAGTAGCACAGACGATGATTTTCTGACAGTGGCATTAATACGCCAAAATTCTTTTCCGAGTACACAGACGACTACCCCGGCTTGTACTCAACACAAGGTCTATGACCGCGGGTTCAATCCCGGCCGGGGGTATGGTTTATTTGCAATCGTGTCATTACGATTTCTTAAGTCATGTAACCACTTACTTATTTCAGGCAGGACTATAGCAGTTTTCTCAGACATCCAAAACTTTTGTCTGCTGTATGACTCGGCTAATCTTTTATCTGGGAATGTTGATAATAATACATTTACTTATAAATTTACCTCTCTGAGAGGAGCACAAATGCTGAGTACCTCAACTGACTGGAATAATTCACAGCAGTCGTCAATTCATCGTCTGTGCTACTCAGAGGCAGCGTCTCTCCCGTCTGTGGGCAGCGTCTCTCCCGTCTGTGGGCAGCGTCTCTCCCGTCTGTGGGCAGCGTCTCCCCGTCTGTGGGCAGCGTCTCTCCCCGTCTGTGGGCAGCGTCTCTCCCCGTCTGTGGGCAGCGTCTCTCCCCGTCTGTGGGCAGCGTCTCTCCCCGTCTGTGGGCAGCGTCTCTCCCCGTCTGTGGGCAGCGTCTCTCCCCGTCTGTGGGCAGCGTCTCTCCCCGTCTGTGGGCAGCGTCTCTCCCGTCTGTGGGCAGCGTCTCTCCCGTCTGTGGGCAGCGTCTCTCCCGTCTGTGGGCAGCGTCTCTCCCGTCTGTGGGCAGCGTCTCCCCGTCTGTGGGCAGCGTCTCCCCGTCTGTGGGCAGCGTCTCCCCGTCTGTGGGCAGCGTCTCCCCGTCTGTGGGCAGCGTCTCCCCGTCTGTGGGCAGCGTCTCTCCAGTCTGTGGGCAGCGTCTCCCCGTCTGTGGGCAGCGTCTCTCCAGTCTGTGGGCAGCGTCTCCCCGTCTGTGGGCAGCGTCTCCCCGTCTGTGGGCAGCGTCTCCCCGTCTGTGGGCAGCGTCTCCCCGTCTGTGGGCAGCGTCTCTCCAGTCTGTGGGCAGCGTCTCCCCGTCTGTGGGCAGCGTCTCTCCAGTCTGTGGGCAGCGTCTCCCCGTCTGTGGGCAGCGTCTCTCCAGTCTGTGGGCAGCGTCTCTCCAGTCTGTGGGCAGCGTCTCTCCAGTCTGTGGGCAGCGTCTCTCCCGTCTGTGGGCAGCGTCTCCCCGTCTGTGGGCAGCGTCTCCCCGTCTGTGGGCGGTGTTTCCCCGTCTGTGGGCAGCGTCTCCCCGTCTGTGGGCAGCGTCTCCCCGTCTGTGGGCAGCGTCTCCCCGTCTGTGGGCGGTGTTTCCACCCACATAAGTGGCAAAAGACTTCAAATGACTGAAAAAAACATGAAGGAGCCGTTGAATTAGATGTAAAACCTTTGACGACACGCTTACTCAAACGTTTTTTTAAAGCGGAGTAAAAAAAAAACCCTTTCAGGTTTATAAAACGTTTCACTGTGTCCAAACGTTTTTTGGCGAGAGTAAGAAATTCAACGTTTCTTGTAGAGAAAAAAACGCTCCTTGTACAGCAAGAAACGTCAAGTTTCTCGTAGATCAAGAAACGTCAAGTTTCTCGTAGATCAAGAAACGTCAAGTTTCTCGTAGATCAAGAAACGTCAAGTTTCTCGTAGATCAAGAAACGTCAAGTTTCTCGTAGATCAAGAAACGTCAAGTTTCTCGTAGATCAAGAAACGTCAAGTTTCTCGTAGATCAAGAAACGTCAAGTTTCTCGTAGATCAAGAAACGTCAAGTTTCTCGTAGATCAAGAAACGTCAAGTTTCTCGTAGATCAAGAAACGTCAAGCTTCTCGTAGATCAAGAAACGTCAAGCTTCTCGTAGATCAAGAAACGTCAAGCTTCTCGTAGATCAAGAAACGTCAAGCTTCTCGTAGATCAAGAAACGTCAAGCTTCTCGTAGATCAAGAAACGTCAAGCTTCTCGTAGATCAAGAAACGTCAAGCTTCTCGTAGATCAAGAAACGTCAAGCTTCTCGTAGATCAAGAAACGTCAAGCTTCTCGTAGATCAAGAAACGTCAAGCTTCTCGTAGATCAAGAAACGTCAAGCTTCTCGTAGATCAAGAAACGTCAAGCTTCTCGTAGATCAAGAAACGTCAAGCTTCTCGTAGATCAAGAAACGTCAAGCTTCTCGTAGATCAAGAAACGTCAAGCTTCTCGTAGATCAAGAAACGTCAAGCTTCTCGTAGATCACGAAACGTCAAGCTTCTCGTAGATCACGAAACGTCAAGTTTCTCGTAGATCACGAAACGTCAAGTTTCTCGTAGATCAAGAAACGTCAAGTTTCTCGTAGATCAAGAAACGTCAAGTTTCTCGTAGATCAAGAAACGTCAAGTTTCTCGTAGATCAAGAAACGTCAAGTTTCTCGTAGATCAAGAAACGTCAAGTTTCTCGTAGATCAAGAAACGTCAAGTTTCTCGTAGATCAAGAAACGTCAAGTTTCTCGTAGATCAAGAAACGTCAAGTTTCTCGTAGATCAAGAAACGTCAAGTTTCTCGTAGATCAAGAAACACCAAGTTTCTCGTAGATCAAGAAACACCAAGTTTCTCGTAGATCAAGAAGTTTCTCGTAGATCAAGAAGTTTCTCGTAGATCAAGAAACACCAAGTTTCTCGTAGATCAAGAAACATCAAGTTTCTCGTAGATCAAGAAACACCAAGTTTCTCGTAGATCAAGAAACACCAAGTTTCTCGTAGATCAAGAAACACCAAGTTTCTCGTAGATCAAGAAACGTCAAGTTTCTCGTAGATCAAGAAACGTCAAGTTTCTCGTAGATCAAGAAACACCAAGTTTCTCGTAGATCAAGAAACACCAAGTTTCTCGTAGATCAAGAAACACCAAGTTTCTCGTAGATCAAGAAACACCAAGTTTCTCGTAGATCAAGAAACACCAAGTTTCTCGTAGATCAAGAAACACCAAGTTTCTCGTAGATCAAGAAACACCAAGTTTCTCGTAGATCAAGAAACACCAAGTTTCTCGTAGATCAAGAAACACCAAGTTTCTCGTAGATCAAGAAACATCAAGTTTCTCGTAGATCAAGAAACATCAAGTTTCTCGTAGATCAAGAAACATCAAGTTTCTCGTAGATCAAGAAACATCAAGTTTCTCGTAGATCAAGAAACATCAAGTTTCTCGTAGATCAAGAAACATCAAGTTTCTCGTAGATCAAGAAACATCAAGTTTCTCGTAGATCAAGAAACATCAAGTTTCTCGTAGATCAAGAAACATCAAGTTTCTCGTAGATCAAGAAACATCAAGTTTCTCGTAGATCAAGAAACATCAAGTTTCTCGTAGATCAAGAAACACCAAGTTTCTCGTAGATCAAGAAACACCAAGTTTCTCGTAGATCAAGAAACACCAAGTTCTCGTAGATCAAGAAACACCAAGTTTCTCGTAGATCAAGAAACACCAAGTTTCTCGTAGATCAAGAAACACCAAGTTTCTCGTAGATCAAGAAACACCAAGTTTCTCGAAGATCAAGAAACACCAAGTTTCTCGTAGATCAAGAAACATCAAGTTTCTCGTAGATCAAGAAACATCAAGTTTCTCGTAGATCAAGAAACATCAAGTTTCTCGTAGATCAAGAAACATCAAGTTTCTCGTAGATCAAGAAACATCAAGTTTCTCGTAGATCAAGAAACACCAAGTTTCTCGTAGATCAAGAAACACCAAGTTTCTCGTAGATCAAGAAACACCAAGTTTCTCGTAGATCAAGAAACACCAAGTTTCTCGTAGATCAAGAAACATCAAGTTTCTCGTAGATCAAGAAACATCAAGTTTCTCGTAGATCAAGAAACATCAAGTTTCTCGTAGATCAAGAAACATCAAGTTTCTCGTAGATCAAGAAACATCAAGTTTCTCGTAGATCAAGAAACATCAAGTTTCTCGTAGATCAAGAAACATCAAGTTTCTCGTAGATCAAGAAACATCAAGTTTCTCGTAGATCAAGAAACATCAAGTTTCTCGTAGATCAAGAAACACCAAGTTTCTCGTAGATCAAGAAACACCAAGTTTCTCGTAGATCAAGAAACACCAAGTTTCTCGTAGATCAAGAAACACCAAGTTTCTCGTAGATCAAGAAACACCAAGTTTCTCGTAGATCAAGAAACACCAAGTTTCTCGTAGATCAAGAAACACCAAGTTTCTCGTAGATCAAGAAACACCAAGTTTCTCGTAGATCAAGAAACACCAAGTTTCTCGTAGATCAAGAAACACCAAGTTTCTCGTAGATCAAGAAACACCAAGTTTCTCGTAGATCAAGAAACACCAAGTTTCTCGTAGATCAAGAAACATCAAGTTTCTCGTAGATCAAGAAACATCAAGTTTCTCGTAGATCAAGAAACACCAAGTTTCTCGTAGATCAAGAAACACCAAGTTTCTCGTAGATCAAGAAACACCAAGTTTCTCGTAGATCAAGAAACACCAAGTTTCTCGTAGATCAAGAAACATCAAGTTTCTCGTAGATCAAGAAACATCAAGTTTCTCGTAGATCAAGAAACATCAAGTTTCTCGTAGATCAAGAAACATCAAGTTTCTCGTAGATCAAGAAACATCAAGTTTCTCGTAGATCAAGAAACATCAAGTTTCTCGTAGATCAAGAAACATCAAGTTTCTCGTAGATCAAGAAACATCAAGTTTCTCGTAGATCAAGAAACATCAAGTTTCTCGTAGATCAAGAAACATCAAGTTTCTCGTAGATCAAGAAACATCAAGTTTCTCGTAGATCAAGAAACATCAAGTTTCTCGTAGATCAAGAAACATCAAGTTTCTCGTAGATCAAGAAACATCAAGTTTCTCGTAGATCAAGAAACATCAAGTTTCTCGTAGATCAAGAAGCATCAAGTTTCTCGTAGATCAAGAAGCATCAAGTTTCTCGTAGATCAAGAAGCATCAAGTTTCTCGTAGATCAAGAAACATCAAGTTTCTCGTAGATCAAGAAACATCAAGTTTCTCGTAGATCAAGAAACATCAAGTTTCTCGTAGATCAAGAAACATCAAGTTTCTCGTAGATCAAGAAACATCAAGTTTCTCGTAGATCAAGAAACATCAAGTTTCTCGTAGATCAAGAAACATCAAGTTTCTCGTAGATCAAGAAACACCAAGTTTCTCGTAGATCAAGAAACACCAAGTTTCTCGTAGATCAAGAAACACCAAGTTTCTCGTAGATCAAGAAACACCAAGTTTCTCGTAGATCAAGAAACACCAAGTTTCTCGTAGATCAAGAAACATCAAGTTTCTCGTAGATCAAGAAACATCAAGTTTCTCGTAGATCAAGAAACATCAAGTTTCTCGTAGATCAAGAAACATCAAGTTTCTCGTAGATCAAGAAACATCAAGTTTCTCGTAGATCAAGAAACATCAAGTTCCTCGTAGATCAAGAAACATCAAGTTTCTCGTAGATCAAGAAACATCAAGTTTCTCGTAGATCAAGAAACATCAAGTTCCTCGTAGATCAAGAAACATCAAGTTCCTCGTAGATCAAGAAACATCAAGTTCCTCGTAGATCAAGAAACATCAAGTTCCTCGTAGATCAAGAAACATCAAGTTTCTCGTAGATCAAGAAACACCAAGTTTCTCGTAGATCAAGAAACACCAAGTTTCTCGTAGATCAAGAAACACCAAGTTTCTCGTAGATCAAGAAACACCAAGTTTCTCGTAGATCAAGAAACATCAAGTTTCTCGTAGATCAAGAAACACCAAGTTTCTCGTAGATCAAGAAACACCAAGTTTCTCGTAGATCAAGAAACATCAAGTTTCTCGTAGATCAAGAAACATCAAGTTTCTCGTAGATCAAGAAACATCAAGTTTCTCGTAGATCAAGAAACATCAAGTTCCTCGTAGATCAAGAAACATCAAGTTTCTCGTAGATCAAGAAACATCAAGTTTCTCGTAGATCAAGAAACATCAAGTTCCTCGTAGATCAAGAAACATCAAGTTCCTCGTAGATCAAGAAACATCAAGTTTCTCGTAGATCAAGAAACATCAAGTTTCTCGTAGATCAAGAAACATCAAGTTTCTCGTAGATCAAGAAACATCAAGTTTCTCGTAGATCAAGAAACATCAAGTTTCTCGTAGATCAAGAAACATCAAGTTTCTCGTAGATCAAGAAACATCAAGTTTCTCGTAGATCAAGAAACATCAAGTTTCTCGTAGATCAAGAAACATCAAGTTTCTCGTAGATCAAGAAACATCAAGTTTCTCGTAGATCAAGAAACATCAAGTTTCTCGTAGATCAAGAAACATCAAGTTTCTCGTAGATCAAGAAACATCAAGTTTCTCGTAGATCAAGAAACATCAAGTTTCTCGTAGATCAAGAAACATCAAGTTTCTCGTAGATCAAGAAACATCAAGTTTCTCGTAGATCAAGAAACATCAAGTTTCTCGTAGATCAAGAAACATCAAGTTTCTCTCGTAGATCAAGAAACATCAAGTTTCGTAGATCAAGTAGATCAAGAAACATCAAGTTTCTCGTAGATCAAGAAACATCAAGTTTCTCGTAGATCAAGAAACATCAAGTTTCTCGTCGTAGATCAAGAAACATCAAGTTTCTCGTAGATCAAGAAACATCAAGTTTCTCGTAGATCAAGAAACATCAAGTTTCTCGTAGATCAAGAAACATCAAGTTTCTCGTAGATCAAGAAACATCATCAAGTTTCTCGTAGATCAAGAAACATCAAGTTTCTCGTAGATCAAGAAACATCAAGTTTCTCGTAGATCAAGAAACATCAAGTTTCTCGTAGATCAAGAAACATCAAGTTTCTCGTAGATCAAGAAACATCAAGTTTCTCGTAGATCAAGAAACATCAAGTTTCTCGTAGATCAAGAAACATCAAGTTTCTCGTAGATCAAGAAACATCAAGTTTCTCGTAGATCAAGAAACATCAAGTTTCTCGTAGATCAAGAAACATCAAGTTTCTCGTAGATCAAGAAACATCAAGTTTCTCGTAGATCAAGAAACATCAAGTTTCTCGTAGATCAAGAAACACCAAGTTTCTCGTAGATCAAGAAACATCAAGTTTCTCGTAGATCAAGAAACATCAAGTTTCTCGTAGATCAAGAAACACCAAGTTTCTCGTAGATCAAGAAACATCAAGTTTCTCGTAGATCAAGAAACATCAAGTTTCTCGTAGATCAAGAAACATCAAGTTTCTCGTAGATCAAGAAACATCAAGTTTCTCGTAGATCAAGAAACACCAAGTTTCTCGTAGATCAAGAAACATCAAGTTTCTCGTAGATCAAGAAACATCAAGTTTCTCGTAGATCAAGAAACACCAAGTTTCTCGTAGATCAAGAAACACCAAGTTTCTCGTAGATCAAGAAACACCAAGTTTCTCGTAGATCAAGAAACACCAAGTTTCTCGTAGATCAAGAAACATCAAGTTTCTCGTAGATCAAGAAACATCAAGTTTCTCGTAGATCAAGAAACATCAAGTTTCTCGTACATCAAGAAACATCAAGTTTCTCGTAGATCAAGAAACATCAAGTTTCTCGTAGATCAAGAAACACCAAGTTTCTCGTAGATCAAGAAACACCAAGTTTCTCGTAGATCAAGAAACATCAAGTTTCTCGTAGATCAAGAAACATCAAGTTTCTCGTAGATCAAGAAACATCAAGTTTCTCGTAGATCAAGAAACATCAAGTTTCTCGTAGATCAAGAAACACCAAGTTTCTCGTAGATCAAGAAACATCAAGTTTCTCGTAGATCAAGAAACATCAAGTTCCTCGTAGATCAAGAAACATCAAGTTTCTCGTAGATCAAGAAACACCAAGTTTCTCGTAGATCAAGAAACACCAAGTTTCTCGTAGATCAAGAAACACCAAGTTTCTCGTAGATCAAGAAACATCAAGTTTCTCGTAGATCAAGAAACATCAAGTTTCTCGTAGATCAAGAAACATCAAGTTTCTCGTAGATCAAGAAACATCAAGTTTCTCGTAGATCAAGAAACACCAAGTTTCTCGTAGATCAAGAAACACCAAGTTTCTCGTAGATCAAGAAACACCAAGTTTCTCGTAGATCAAGAAACATCAAGTTTCTCGTAGATCAAGAAACATCAAGTTTCTCGTAGATCAAGAAACATCAAGTTTCTCGTAGATCAAGAAACACCAAGTTTCTCGTAGATCAAGAAACACCAAGTTTCTCGTAGATCAAGAAACATCAAGTTTCTCGTAGATCAAGAAACATCAAGTTTCTCGTAGATCAAGAAACATCAAGTTTCTCGTAGATCAAGAAACATCAAGTTTCTCGTAGATCAAGAAACATCAAGTTTCTCGTAGATCAACAAACGTCAAGTTTCTCGTAGATCAAGAAACACCAAGTTTCTCGTAGATCAAGAAACATCAAGTTTCTCGTAGATCAAGAAACACCAAGTTTCTCGTAGATCAACAAACACCAAGTTTCAAGTTTCTCGTAGATCAAGAAACATCAAGTTTCTCGTAGATCAAGAAACATCAAGTTTCTCGTAGATCAAGAAACACCAAGTTTCTCGTAGATCAAGAAACATCAAGTTTCTCGTAGATCAAGAAACAAAAATCACGCCGAATACAAAAAAAAAAAATCTACATCTTTCAGTTTGTTTCAACTTATCAAAACATTCTTTTGAATCGAAACAAAATCATACATAATTCATACACCTTAAAAAGACAGTCATACAGCAACCTACAGCATCATACAGCATCATACATCATACAGCATCATACAGCAGCCTACAGCATCATACAGCAGCCTACAGCATCATACATCATACAGCAGCCTACAGCATCATACAGCAGCCTACAGCATCATACAGCAGCCTACAGCATCATACATCATACAGCATCATACAGCAGCCTACAGCATCATACATCATACAGCATCATACAGTATCATACAGCATCATACAGCAGCCTACAGCATCATACATCATACAGCATCATACAGTATCATACAGCATCATACATCATACAGCATCATACAGCAGCCTACAGCATCATACATCATACAGCATCATACATCATACAGAAGCATACAGTATCATACAGCATCATACAGCATCATACAGCAGCCTACAGCATCATACAGCAGCCTACAGCATCATACAGCATCATTCAGCATCATACAGCATCATACATCATCATACATCATACAGCATCATACATCATCATACATCATACAGCATCATACAGCATCATACATCATCATACAGCAGCCTCGTGTATGTGGATGAAATGTTAATAAAACAGAAAACATTTAGTATTTTTTAATGGACAAAAATATTTATAAATGTCTTATGTGGCCAGAATGTTACATTTATTTTCGCAAAAGTACTTTTTTTAAATAATAATAATATTGATATATATATATATATATATATATATATATATATATATATATATATATATATATATATATATATATTTAACTTGCATTAATAATGATAAATTATCTGTAATTACTGTGTGTGTGTGTGTGCGCGCGTGTGTGTGCAAATATTCTGTACGTGTTATGTGGTCAAGTACCTGTGAGAGTCAGGTACGTGTACGTGGTCCAGTACCTGTGTCAGGTACGTGTACGTGGTCCAGTACCTGTGTCAGGTACGTGTACGTGGTCCAGTACCTGTGTCAGGTACGTGTACGTGGTCCAGTACCTGTGTCAGGTACGTGTACGTGGTCCAGTACCTGTGTCAGGTACGTGTACGTGGTCCAGTACCTGTGTCAGGTACGTGTACGTGGTCCAGTACCTGTGTCAGGTACATGTACGTGGTCCAGTACCTGTGTCAGGTACATGTACGTGGTCCAGTACCTGTGTCAGGTACATGTACGTGGTCCAGTACCTGTGGCAGGTACATGTCCGTGGTCCAGTACCTGTGGCAGGTACATGTCCGTGGTCCAGAACCTGTGTCAGGTACATGTACGTGGTCCAGAACCTGTGTCAGGTACATGTACGTGGTCCAGTACCTGTGTCAGGTACGTGTACCTGTCCAGTACCTGTAACTATTAGTATCTGCAACAATTAGTAATGTCTCATACCTGTAAAGACGAGCACTTAGTGTTCGTAAACATAATCTTTTACATACAGAGGAGAATGACCCTGGGTTATATGTTACTAAACCACACAAAGAATTCCATACAAAACGAGAAACAGTGTATGTGAAGTACTGAATCCGGGGTACCTTAGTTCGAGGGTGAAGACGCTCGTGAGATCTGCGTTCGCTTCCGACGCTGTACTGTTATCTTACGATACGACCAGTTGGACTCCTTACTGTCAGGATATTAATACATGTTTATGATTTTTTTTGGTTAGTAGTAATTAGGTAGTAATTTCAACACTGTTTTCCTTGTGTTGAAAATAGTATAAAATACGGTCAAGGTGATGATTAAGACACATGTGCAACAGCTGGGGATCTTCAGTGTTGCACACCATGGAGCTGAACTCTTCTGCAGGTTGAGGGATTGACTACCTCGTATTTCCAAGCTTGATAGACTAATTACATCATTTCACCACTACTCCTTCTGCCTCTGTAATTGACTGAAGAAGTCTACTGTGTTGGCGAAACGTCTCAACAATAAAGATACTTAACTGTTTCACATGTGTCTTCATCAGTCACTTTTCCTCCCACTGAGTTCACTAACACACTTTCCTTCTGTGGTTACGAAACACTGTGACGTTCTTTTCCACTTTCTCTACTCAAACAGGATGTCGACGAACGTTTAAGTCTGTCTCAACACTGTGTCGGAAAACTGCTCAAAAACTGGGAGAACCTCAGTCGTTCCCAATCGTTCGTTACGCATTTCACGAAACACAAGATAGGAATCTTAACACACACACACACACACGTTCTTGTTATTTTTCTCCACTCTGAACGCGGAAACACACTCAGTCTTGTTTTTTTAACACATATATATTATAACTCGCTTATACGGTCTATTAGTATCTCTGAGGCGTTTATTTATAACTAATAATACTTCGTTTTACCGCTCTGGGTAGTTCGATTACAAGTGGTCCTTAGCACCGTTATTTCGGGGAAAATGGAACAGTGAAGACTACTTTAACTCCTCAAATATGGACTAGAGTAGATTCATACTGTGTATAATTAGACAGACATACACCTCTCGGTGTATTAGACAAATATATTGTATGCAACTGACAGTCAAAGGATTGCTTTCTCAAATACAATGGCTTATTGAGGGTTCGAAGCAGCGAGGTTTGAAGATTCGAGCGAGTGTTTCAAAGCTTCAAACACTTGATTTATCTGTTTCGGACACAAGTGAAGCATTTCCATATATACTTAATAAACGATTAATATATATATATATATATATATATATATATATATATATATATATATATATATATATATATATATATATATATATATATATATATATATATAATTATACTGTATTAGTTTAGAAACGTGTTCTCGTGTTTTAGTAAATTATGCTATGGTTTCAGATGGCATTTTTGTAATTTTAGTCTTGCGTGTCGTAGTTTCAGACATGTATCCCGCGTAGTTTCAGACATGTATCCTGCGTAGTTTCAGACATGTATCCCGCGTAGTTTCAGACATGTATCCTGCGTAGTTTCAGACATGTATCCCGCGTAGTTTCAGACAAGTATCCCGCGTAGTTTCAGACATGTATCCCGCGTAGTTTCAGATATGTATCCTGCGTAGTTTCAGACATGTATCCCGCGTAGTTTCAGACATGTATCCTGCGTAGTTTCAGACATGTATCCCACGTAGTTTCAGACATGTATCCTGCGTAGTTTCAGACATGTATCCCGCGTAGTTTCAGACATATATCCCACGTAGTTTCAGACAGGTATCCTGCGTAGTTTCAAACATGTATCCGGCGTAGTTTCAGACATGTATCCGGCGTAGCTTCAGACATGTATCCGGCGTAGTTTCAGACATGTATCCCACGTAGTTTCAGACAGGTATCCTGCGTAGTTTCATACATGTATCAGGCGTAGTTTCAGACATGTATCCGGCGTAGTTTCAGACATGTATCCTACGTAGTTTCAGACAGGTATCCTGCGTAGTTTCAGACATGTATCCGGCGTAGTTTCAGACATGTATCCGGCGTAATTTCAGACACGTATCCAGCGTAGTTGCAGACATGTATCCAGTGTAGTTTCAGACTGATAGCCACACGTGTCAACAAGCTCTTCTATATAATTTGCCACCAAGTTGTCAGTCGAGCCAATGATATACAAGGTTTTCTCTTAATCCAAGGAACTGGAGGTACCCTCTCCTTCCTCTGATCAAACCTAATCCTCTCCCGGAGCCGGGTTTAGCTCTTCTCAGTGAATATGTGGGAAATATTCCACATGCGTTTTTTCCCCTCATGTTTGCATGACGCATAATGTGATTTATGTCACATCAAGAAAACATTTCGCCCACCAGGGACATTGTCAGTTGATGGATTGATTACATTTACATTTCACCACTATATTTACTGCCTCTGTATTTGACTGAAGAGGCCTCCTAAGTAGGCTTAATGTGTCTTAATCAACAACTTCTCGGTATTTTATACCATTTTTCAACATACATGTGTTATATTATAGTTGATACAGCGGAGAGTTATTATGAAACCTGAGCACACATGTAGGATATGGTGACGTACTGCTGTGTGTCACACAAACACTCGAGGTTCCTTCAGGTCTCGTGCTGCTGCAGTGAGTCCTCTCAGATCTCAACCCAGCCATGAAGTCCATCTGCCTCGCCTGCCAGGCGAGCTGCGCTAGAAAGGGAAACTCTTGAAAAATGTAGTGTGTGTGACTGGCTGTCGTGGATAACTGTGCTGATGGCTGTGGGTAATTGTTCTCTGGTTGAGGCAAAGGCTGACGTTTCCTCAGTAAAGATTTCCATATCTGGCGTTTCTAGGGATGGAAGCTGATTAAATTTCTTCTATTTTGGCTCTTGTTTACAAAAATAATAATAATAATTGTATTTTTCAAGTAAACCCCCATTTAAGATGTCATACAGTTGCTTTTGTTGACATGATACGAGGTTCTTCAGGCGGTCGAGATTGCCCAGTAGATATGTAAGATTATTAATTTTGTACAGATTGTAGCAGGAGTTACTTCTTGAAGACATCTGAAGAAAGGGAGACGCATCGTAAACCAGCCAATGATGCGCCTGACGTTACCAGCATAATGTAAATATTGAGCATTCATACCACATCGTCCCGTAATTACTCTGACATTACTGGTTGTAATAACCCAGGCTATCCCATGAAAGCCAAAGAGTGTTGCTTACTTCCGTTGGGGTTCTTTCTGTCCATCCCTCCGGTTAACCCATGAGTATACTTCTGAACATAAGCAGGTGGTGTAAAGAGACTGGTCAATAAGTCTCGCCTCACTCGGGGCTCGGCGTGGTCAACAGGTTCGTGAAGAGTGACAGTATGAGCAAAAAAGAGTGGCAGTGGCAGTGGTCTTAGAAATATTAGTGGGAGGAGGTACAGGGGTCGGTGGCTGCGAGATCTGAAGACATGACTGGATAACATGCCTCTGGGACCGCACCCCTGACTGGTGTGGGGGTCACCCTACAGGACGTTGGCAAACGCTGAGTTTATAATATTTCCTTACGGAATGTTTGCAGCAACTGAAGGAATGGACGCGCTAGTTGCCCTAAGGGGCTTCCGAGAACCATTAGCAGGAGTGATGGTTGTCCCAGACATGTCCCCTGAGGGGGTGCTCGGTGCAGGTCATATCATGATAACTCCTGAAGGAGTGGGCGTGGCTCGAACTGTACCCCGAGGATTCGTCATTCTCCTCCAGGTGGGTCTCCATGGGCGGGCGGCGACTGAAGACACGCGACACCATGGGCGAGGGCGTGGGTGTACCGTGCTTGTGTTGAAGACTGACTGGAACACTGAGAGGAACCATGGACACCATCTCTCCTTCCTGCGCCAGCGACTTCTGCGAGGCGCGGTTCCACTCCATCAGTAGGGACCTCACTTTTACCTGCGGCGTAAAACAGCAAAGCTCAGGTTAATTAGGAAGATTCAATGTCCCCAGCTGACAAAGTTATGACAAAGAACAAAAAGGCACAGTGTGTCCTGTAAATGGTCCTAGAGGGACCGAAACGTTGTCATCAGTTTCTCTATGTGCGGGTTATTTGTGTAAAATTCTGACATAAACAGAAGACTGAGAACATAAAATAAAGGCGCACCAAGAGCCACGGGTGGACAACCAATAATGTAAAAAGCAAAAATGGTAGAGACAAGAGAGACAAAAGTAATTACTTATCGAAAAACGATATTGTTTGATAATTATGTTTGAGTTGGGGTGTGAGTGCGTGAGGAAAGTTTATCAGGGACTGTGAGAAACTTACTGAATACCAACTGGCTTCACTTTGCTGCCTGTAAAAATAAAATTATAAGGCAAGTTCTCTCTCACCTGTAGTACGCCCCACTCTCCTGGACGACATAAAAACATAAGAACTGAGGAACACTGCAGCAGGCCTACTGGCCCATTACTAGGCAAGTCTTTTTCAAAACTCCTACCCACCTATTTACCCCTACACACAAAGTCCTCTCTCACCTGTAGTACGCCCCACTCTCCTGGACGACATAAAAACATAAGAACTGAGGAACACTGCAGCAGGCCTACTGGCCCATTACTAGGTAAGTCTTTTTCAAAACTCCTACCCACCTATTTACCCCTACCCACAAAGTTTTCACTCATCTGTAGTACACCCCACTCTCCTGGACGGCCTGCCCCTTCACACAATCCCTCACGCTCAGGACGAGCCTTATGACGGCTTTTCAATTCCTTCTCGACCATTGTCAAGTCACAGATGGGGCGAGAGAAGTAGAGAAGGCCAATGGCAATGAGTGTAGCGTGTCATTCACCCGATTACTGATCGGAGGATCGAACCTCCAACATTCCTAGCAAAGAATGACCACCCAAGAGGGTTTAGCGCCTCATATAAGTATTAAAAAATATAAACTTCGATCCATATGGGTTTACCGCTTCCCCATAAATATTATTATTCTCACTTAAAAAAATCTTCGAGATATCAAATGATCAGATAATAATAATAATAATAATAATAATAATAATAATAATAATAATAATAATAATAATATTATTATTATTATTATTATTATTCGAAAATAAGGGCTAAACCCGTATGGGTCCAGCAGAAACGACGCAGCCAAAGACTTCAAACGATAAAATTCTTTCTGTGTTTTTTATCACAATTCGGGTCTGGCAACAGTGTCGACAGGTCTGGTAATAACATTATCAAGACCACTGATGAAGCAACACCAACATCAAGGGGGTGTGTTGCACGTCTGGTAGTAACAACACTGGATGTCTTGCACGTCTGGCAATAACGTCAAGAGATGGATTGGTGATTTAACGGTAACGTCAACAGATGTATTGATCTAACAGTAACGTCAGCAGATGTATTGATCTAACAGTAACGTCAGCAGATGTACTGATGATCTAACATTAACATCAACAGATATAATGATTTAACAGTAACGTCAACATATGAATTGATGATCTGGCAGCAACAGATGTATTGATAGTCTAGCAGTAACATCAATAGATCTTAGTCTCTCATCAATATATTCATCCCTCTTTGCTCTGGGACAAGTTTGCTTGTGAACCTTTGTATCATTTAAGAACATAAGAAAGAAGGAACACTGCAGCAGGCCTACTGGCCCATGCGGGGCAGGTCCACGTCAACCCCCAGCTTAGACCAATGACCCACCTAGTCAGGCCACTTCCACTTAAGGAGCACGGCATCAGACCTACCAGCACACGTTAGTCAGGTCCAACTGACACCCACCCATACCCACTCATGTATTTATAATTGCAAAACTCAGAAAAATTTTAATCAGTGTATAGAAATGGTGTATAGATGTGGTGTATAGAAACAGTGTACAGGAATGGTGTATAGAAATGGTGTATAGATGTGGTGTATAGAAACAGTGTACAGGAATGGTGTATAGAAATGGTGTATAGATATATACCTAACTGCATGAATCCCTTTAGAACCAACTGGTCGAGTGGTTAGCGCACTGGCCTGTGAGTTAAACGACTCACTCGCCATGGGTTCAAAACCCCATCCGTTCCCTGATTTGCTTGCATTCGTGTTATTATGATTTCGTAAGTCCTGTTGAACCAGGCTGGACCTCCAAGCTGGTGTCATTTACTAATTTGAGAACTTCAGGATTTGAGTCAGTATACCCCAGCATTACTTTACTGGCATTATTACCCTCGTGGGGACACGTTAAACCCATAAGGGGGCCATAGAACCTACATGGGAAGCATAGAACCCACAAGGGAACCATACAACTCACAAGGAGACCATAGAACCTACAAGGAGACCATAGACCCCACATGGGGACCACAGAATCCACAAGGAGACCATAGAATTCACAAGAGAACCATAGAACTCACAAGAGGACCATAGAACCTACATGGAACCATATAACTCACAAGGGAACCATAGAACCCACAAGGGGGTTACAGAACCCACAAGAGGACCACAGAACCCACAAGGGAACCATAGAACCCACAAGGGGACCATAGAACCCACATGGAAACCATAGAACCCACAAGGGGACCATAGAACCCACAAGAGGACCATAGAACCCACAAGGAGACCACAGAACCCACAAGGAGACCACAGAACCAACAAGAGAACCAAAGAACCCACAAGGAGACCATAGAACCCATAAGGGGACCATAGAATCCACAAGACCATAAAACCCACAAGGGGACCATAGAACCCACAGGGGGACCATAGAACCTCTGGAGAATGAGAGGCCATCAAGTGCATGTCAAGACCTTTAACTTTAAATCAAGGGTCTTTCACTGGTATCAAGGCAGCCCTTGAGAGGCATGACAAGTCCTTTTTCCGAATTCGTTTAAAAGGTCACTTTAAAGGGATACACTAAAGAAAACGTCTTAGCTCCTTCCTCTTCAAGAAACGCTCGTTTTATACCGTAATATATCATATAAAAACACTGAGAAAAAACTGATATTCTTGAAGGCTCTTAAACGTATCTAAGTTTTCCCAGTTCATTTAAAGGGATGCCCTGAAAGGGCGTTTAAGGTTTATCATCCCTTAGAAATTTTGGTTTCATTCCAAAATATTTCATACAAAAACGCTACGAAAAAACTTATTTTTTATGTCTCTCTCAAAAAAAAAAAATTTGGGAAGAAATTTCAAATTTTCCACAAACAGTAAAATATTTCTGTTTCGACGCATCCGAGTGACTAACCTTGCGTTGCAAAGCCACACTGTTGCACGTGCAACACCAAGAGTCAGTCCGTTACCCTCGGGGCAAATTGATAAGCCAGTTTCCTCTCCATTTCGTCTATTCCATCTTCCACCAGTGTTGATGTCTCTGTAATCAACTTGTGAATCGAGTCACCAGGGGTGTCTGACCAGAGCCCAGAATACAGCCATTCAACTGAGTTGAACGGTAGGATAATACAAATAGAAAGGGCGTCTGTCTGGCTCTGTGCAGGTGCTGAATGGGTTTACCGCTTAACGTGAATCATTATTATTATCTGTAATCGACTGCTGAAGCCTGCAGCGTGGGCGAAACGTTTAGTTAATGAAGATTCTAGTGGGTGTTATATATAGTCTACTGGGTCTACACTGTAGCAAGACTTGGGTGTCTCTTATGAAGGAGTTTCGCCAAACAGAAAAAAAAGGTTTGTAAATGCTTTTGTTCGTGGGATTATAGACCCTCGTAGCTTTTGTTTGCCAATGTTGTCTAACTCCTTCTTTGTTGCTATCCTACCTCATCCTGCAGGAGTACATCCTTCTTTGTTGCTATCCTACCTCATCCTGCAGAATTACATCCTTCTTTGTTACTATCCTACCTCATCCTGCAGGAGTACATCCTTCTTTGTTGCTATCCTACCTCATCCTGCAGGAGTACATCCTTCTTTGTTGCTATCCTACCTCATCCTGCAGGAGTACATCCTTCTTTGTTGCTATCCTACCTCATCCTGCAGGAGTACATCCTTCTTTGTTGCTATCCTACCTCATCCTGCAGGAGTACATCCTTCTTTGTTGCTATCCTACCTCATCCTGCAGGAGTACATCCTTCTTTGTTGCTATCCTACCTCATCCTGCAGGAGTACATCCTTCTTTGTTGCTATCCTACCTCATCCTGCAGGAGTACATCCTTCTTTGTTGCTATCCTACCTCATCCTGCAGGAGTACATCCTTCTTTGTTGCTATCCTACCTCATCCTGCAGGAGTACATCCTTCTTTGTTGCTATCCTACCTCATCCTGCAGGAGTACATCCTTCTTTGTTGCTATCCTACCTCATCCTGCAGGAGTACATCCTTCTTTGTTGCTATCCTACCTCATCCTGCAGGAGTACATCCTTCTTTGTTGATATCCTACCTCATCCTGCAGGAGTACATCCTTCTTTGTTACTATCCTACCTCATCCTGCAGGAGTACATCCTTCTTTGTTGCTATCCTACCTCATCCTGCAGGAGTACATCCTTCTTTGTTGCTATCCTACCTCATCCTGCAGGAGTACATCCTTCTTTGTTGCTATCCTACCTCATCCTGTAGGAGTACATCCTTGTTTGTTGCTATCCTACATCATCCTGCAGGAGTACATCCTTCTTTGTTGCTATCCTACCTCATCCTGCAGGAGTACATCCTTGTTTGTTGCTATCCTACCTCATCCTGCAGGAGTACATCCTTGTTTGTTGCTATCCTACCTCATCCTGCAGGAGTACATCCTTGTTTGTTGCTATCCTACATCATCCTGCAGGAGTACATCCTTTTGTTGCGATCCTACCTCATCCTGCAGGAGTACATCATTCTTTGTTGCTATCCTACCTCATCCTGCAGGAGTACATCATTCTTTGTTGCTTTGTTGCTATCCTACCTCATCCTGCAGGAGTACATCCTTGTTTGTTGCTATCCTACCTCATCCTGCAGGAGTACATCCTTCTTTGTTGCTATCCTACCTCATCCTGCAGGAGTACATCCTTCTTTGTTGCTATCCTACCTCATCCTGCAGGAGTACATCCTTGTTTGTTGCTATCCTACCTCATCCTGCAGGAGTACATCCTTGTTTGTTGCTATCCTACATCATCCTGCAGGAGTACATCCTTCTTTGTTGCTATCCTACCTCATCCTGCAGGAGTACATCCTTGTTTGTTGCTATCCTACATCATCCTGCAGGAGTACATCCTTCTTTGTTGCTATCCTACCTCATCCTGCAGGAGTACATCCTTCTTTGTTGCTATCCTACCTCATCCTGCAGGAGTACATCCTTGTTTGTTGCTATCCTACCTCATCCTGCAGGAGTACATCCTTGTTTGTTGCTATCCTACATCATCCTGCAGGAGTACATCCTTCTTTGTTGCTATCCTACCTCATCCTGCAGGAGTACATCCTTTTGTTGCGATCCTACCTCATCCTGCAGGAGTACATCATTCTTTGTTGCTATCCTACCTCATCCTGTAGGAGTACATCCTTCTTTGTTGCTATCCTACCTCATCCTGCAAGAGTACATCCTTCTTTGTTGCTATCCTAGCTCATCCTGCAGGAGTACATCCTTCTTTGTTGCTATCCTACCTCATCCTGCAGGAGTACATCCTTCTTTGTTGCTATCCTACCTCATCCTGCAGGAGTACATCCTTCTTTGTTGCTATCCTACCTCATCCTGCAGGAGTACATCCTTCTTTGTTGCTATCCTACCTCATCCTGCAGGAGTACATCCTTCTCTGTTGCGATCCTACCTCATCCTGCAGGAGTACATCCTTCTTTGTTGCTATCCTACCTCATCCTGCAGGAGTACATCCTTCTTTGTTGCTATCCTACCTCATCCGGCAGGAGTACATCCTTTTGTTGCGATCCTACCTCATCCTGCAGGAGTACATCCTTCTTTGCTGCTATCCTACCTCATCCTGCAGGAGTACATCCTTCTTTGTTGCTATCCTACCTCATCCTGCAGAAGTACATCCATCGTTGTTGCTATCCTACCTCATCCTGTAGCACATCCTTCGTTGCTATCCTACCTCATCCTGTAGGAGTACATCGTTCGTTGTTGCTATCTTACCTCATCCTGCAGGAGTACATCCTTCTTTGTTGCTATCTTACCTCATCCTGCAGGAGTACATCCTTCTTTGTTGCTATCCTACCTCATCCTGCAGGAGCATATCCTTCGTTGTTGCTATCCTACTTCATCCTGTATGAGTACATCCTTCGTTGTTGCTATCCTACCTCATCCTGTAGAAGTAAATTCTTCGTTGTTGCTATCCTTCCTTATCCCGCAGGAGTAAATCCTTCGCTTCCACATGGGTGCTTGGGAATTCCTTCAGAGCACGCAGGACTCGAGACACCACGTCCTCAGCTTCCCACTGGAGCGAGGTTAAGTAGGACCTCAGAGCTTTGTTGACACATCTATCTTGTTCGCCCTCCCTCGTTTGTTATTCTCGTCCTCTCCGATTCTCTCCCTCTCTTGCTCCTCGTTTATCTCTCTCGCTGTATCATCTACCTTCATCATGCCTGTCATTATCCCAAGTCATTATCATTCGTGACTTTAGCATCATCCTTCTGCTTAAGTTGTATGATGTTTTCCCAGAGATGAAGTATGTAGGTAGATATGGCACCATGAGCCCTCATGGTACCGTGGGCCCTCATGGTACCGTGGGCCCTCATGGTACCGTGGGCCCTCATGGTACCGTGGGCCGTCATGGTACCGTGGGCCCTCATGGTACCGTGGGCCCTTATGGTACCGTAGGCCTTCATGGTACCGTAGGCCTTCATGGTACCGTGGGCCCTCAAGGTACCGTAGGCCTTCATGGCACCATGGTGGTAATGTTTATTTTTGGACAAAACTTAACTTAGAAATCTCACCTAATCTACCATAACTATCGTAATTCTGTTTAGCTAAATTCTGCTATATATGGCACAGGTTAGTTTAAATTTATTTAATATTGCGGTGGTGATAGTGGTAGTGTTGGTGGTGGTGATAGTGGTAGTGTTGGTGGTGGTGATGGTGGTAGTGTTGGTGGTGGTGATGGTAGTGTTGGTGGTGGTGATGGTGGTAGTGTTGGTGGTGGTGGTGATGGTAGTGTTGGTGGTGGTGGTGATGGTAGTGTTGGTGGTGGTGGTGATGGTAGTGTTGGTGGTGGTGGTGATGGTAGTGTTGGTGGTGGTGATAGTGGTAGTGTTGGTGGTGGTGACGGTGGTAGTGTTGGTGGTGGTGACGGTGGTAGTGTTGGTGGTGGTGACGGTGGTAGTGTTGGTGGTGGTGACGGTGGTAGTGTTGGTGGTGGTGATGGTGGTAGTGTTGGTGGTGGTGACGGTGGTAGTGTTGGTGGTGGTGACGGTGGTAGTGTTGGTGGTGGTGATAGTGGTAGTGTTGGTGGTGGTGATGGTGTTGGTGATAGTGTTGGTGGAGATGGTGACAGTGGAAGAGAGGCTCTTCTTCCCTCTAGGTTCTTTTGATCATGAAGTAATGAATCAAGGTCAGAGAAATTGGGTGGAAGATGGAGAGGGAACATATACATTTATTATATGAGGCAGAAGATTTGCTGAAGTGTGTGTGCGTGTGTGTGTGTGTGTGTGTGTGTGTGTGTGTGTGTGTGTGTGTGTGTGTGTGTGTGTGTGTGTGTGTGTGTGTGTGTGTGTGTGTGTGTGTGTGTGTGTGTGTGTGTGTGAAATTTCAGCCACAGGA
>NC_091374.1:12645849-12690849 GCF_038502225.1 Cherax quadricarinatus
TTTATTATAGACGTTTCGCCATCCAGTGGAGCACAGGAAATAAAGATACCCAGATGCTATATATGTGTTTAATTGGTATTTGGGATAAGGAAGCAAATTCTTGGGTAGCCTTAGGAAAAGGTCGGACACATACATAGGTGGTTTTGATAAGTATCTGTCTTGTATGGGCCAGCAGGCCTCCTGCAGTGCTCCCCCTTTCTTATGTTCTTATACCCAAATACAAAACCCACAAAAGTCATACACTGCTGCAGGATAAGGCATGCAGACTGTTTAATATGCTTGTGAGGGTGGTGGTGAGGAGGGCTAGAGGAAGTATACCTGGAGTATACCTTCAGAGGGCCGCGGGGTGGGGGCAACGCCCCCGCGGGCCGGTCTGAGACCAGGCTTCGCCTAATCAAAGTTTGTGTAATAAATTTGTTGCTGTCAAAAAGACCAAGAACTGGGGAGGTTTTAAAGGTTTGATCCGAGGAAGTGGTGGAGTGGCTTGTGATGGCAAGCACTAAGCAGTGCCTGGACTGCATGCAACAAGCTTACTCGCAACAAACTAACGTTGCAAAAAAGAATAATTTAACAGGAAATGGAACGAATGCAGCGATATTAAATATATATACTTAATATTATATTTCTGTGTATATATACCAAGGGATTATATATATATATATATATATATATATATATATATATATATATATATATATATATATATATATATATATATATATATATATATATATATATATATATACAAGGGCTTGTTTATATATACCCCAAGACCCGTGTCTTAGTGTATATACACCGAATGGTCTCTCTCAATGTACACACAAACATACACATACACACACACACACACGAGGTAGAAATGACGAAGATAACATTAAAATGGAAACGTTTCGCCCCCCTTCCTCGTGGCTTCAATAAAGTACATACTGTGCAGGATGAGTGGGGATGTTGGTGTGCAGCAGAGCCTTTGTTGAGTGTGTTGGTCAGGCACACACAGCTAAACACTGAGAGATGGTGAATGTATTTTCTTCTTTGGGGGTCTTCCTACCTGATGGTTATTGATGTCTACTGATGTTTATTGATGTATATTAATGAATACTAATGTATATTGATGTACACTTATGTAAACTCATATATATTGATGCAAAATGGTGTATACTAATTTATATTGATGTATTCCCTCATTCATTATATATATGTCGTGCCGAATATGTAAAACTGGTCAGTTAGCAAGAACTCATTTAAAATTAAGTCTTTTCTAAAATTTTCTCTTATACGTTTAAAGATATATTTTTTCATTAATGTTAATGTAAAAAAATTTAATTTTGCACCAAAAGAATCTTAGAAAACTTACCTAACCTTATTATAACAAGAACAATTTATTTTAGCCTAACCCAACTAAATATATTTTAGATTTGTTTACAATAATTTAATACTAAACACAGTGAAATATATTTTTTTTTCGTTAGGTTCAGAATGATTTTGGCGAAATTATTGCATACACAAATTTTCACTTGTCCTATATGGCAAGATGAACGTTGCTATTTAAGCCAAGATCGCAAGTTCTGCCTATTCGGCACGACATATATATATATATATATATATATATATATATATATATATATATATATATATATATATATATATATATATATATATATATATATATGTGCTGATGTATATCTATTCTTTCATTATTTCTCTTTCAGTAACCCTGACTCACTGCCAGTAACCCTGACTCACTGCCAGTAACCCTGACTCACTGTCAGTAACCCTGACTCACTGTCAGTAACCCTGACTCACTGCCAGTAACCCTGACTCACTGCCAGTAACCCTGACTCACTGCCAGTAACCCTGACTCACTGCCAGTAACCCTGACTCACTGCCAGTAACCCTGACTCACTGCCAGTAACCCTGACTCACTGCCAGTAACCCTGACTCACTGCCAGTAACCCTGACTCACTGCCAGTAACCCTGACTCCCTGCCAGTAACCCTGACTCACTGCCAGTAACCCTGACTCACTGCCAGTAACCCTGACTCCCTGCCAGTAATCCTGACTCCCTGCCAGTAATCCTGACTCCCTGCCAGTAACCCTGACTCACTGCCAGTAACCCTGACTCACTGCCAGTAACCCTGACTCCCTGCCAGTAATCCTGACTCCCTGCCAGTAACCCTGACTCACTGCCAGTAACCCTGACTCACTGCCAGTAACCCTGACTCACTGCCAGTAACCCTGACTCACTGCCAGTAACCCTGACTCCCTGCCAGTAACCCTGACTCACTGCCAGTAACCCTGACTCACTGCCAGTAACCCTGACTCACTGCCAGTAACCCTGACTCACTGCCAGTAACCCTGACTCACTGCCAGTAACCCTGACTCACTGCCAGTAACCCTGACTCACTGCCAGTAACCCTGACTCACTGTCAGTAACCCTGACTCACTGTCAGTAACCCTGACTCACTGCCAGTAACCCTGACTCACTGCCAGTAACCCTGACTCACTGCCAGTAACCCTGACTCACTGTCAGTAACCCTGACTCACTGCCAGTAACCCTGACTCACTGCCAGTAACCCTGACTCACTGCCAGTAACCCTGACTCACTGCCAGTAACCCTGACTCACTGTCAGTAACCCTGACTCACTGTCAGTAACCCTGACTCACTGTCAGTAACCCTGACTCACTGTCAGTAACCCTGACTCACTGCCAGTAACCCTGACTCACTGTCAGTAACCCTGACTCACTGTCAGTAACCCTGAGTAACCCTGACTCACTGTCAGTAACCCTGACTCTCTGTCAGTAACCCTGACTCACTGCCAGTAACCCTGACTCACTGCCAGTAACCCTGACTCACTGTCAGTAACCCTGACTCACTCCCAGTAACCCTGACTCACTGTCAGTAACCCTGACTCAGTAACCCTGACTCACTGTAACCCTGACTCACTGCCAGTAACCCTGACTCACTGTCAGTAACCCTGACTCACTGCCAGTAACCCTGACTCACTGCCAGTAACCCTGACTCAGTAACTGCCAGTAACCCTGACTCACTGCCAGTAACCCTGACTCACTGCCAGTAACCCTGACTCACTGCCAGTAACCCTGACTCACTGCCAGTAACCCTGACTCACTGCCAGTAACCCTGACTCACTGCCAGTAACCCTGACTCACTGCCAGTAACCCTGACTCACTGCCAGTAACCCTGACTCACTGCCAGTAACCCTGACTCACTGCCAGTAACCCTGACTCACTGCCAGTAACCCTGACTCACTGCCAGTAACCCTGACTCACTGCCAGTAACCCTGACTCACTGCCAGTGCCAGTAACCCTGACTCACTGCCAGTAACCCTGACTCAGTAACCCTGACTCACTGCCAGTAACCCTGTCTCACTGCCAGTAACCCTGACTCACTGCCAGTAACCCTGACTCAGTAACTGACTCAGCCAGTAACCCTGACTCACTGCCAGTAACCCTGACTCACTGCCAGTAACCCTGACTCACTGCCAGTAACCCTGACTCACTGCCAGTAACCCTGACTCACTGCCAGTAACCAGGACTCAATTCCAGTAACCCTGACTCACTGCCAGTAACCCTGACTCACTGCCAGTAACCCTGACTCACTGCCAGTAACCCTGACTCACTGCCAGTAACCCTGACTCACTGCCAGTAACCCTGACTCACTGCCAGTAACCCTGACTCACTGCCAGTAACCCTGACTCACTGCCAGTAACCCTGACTCACTGCCAGTAACCCTGACTCAGTAACTGCCAGTAACCCTGACTCACTGCCAGTAACCCTGACTCACTGCCAGTAACCCTGACTCACTGCCAGTAACCCTGACTCACTGCCAGTAACCCTGACTCACTGCCAGTAACCCTGACTCACTGCCAGTAACCCTGACTCACTGCCAGTAACCCTGACTCACTGCCAGTAACCCTGACTCACTGCCAGTAACCCTGACTCACTGCCAGTAACCCTGACTCACTGCCAGTAACCCTGACTCACTGCCAGTAACCCTGACTCACTGCCAGTAACCCTGACTCACTGCCAGTAACCCTGACTCACTGCCAGTAACCCTGACTCACTGCCAGTAACCCTGACTCACTGCCAGTAACCCTGACTCACTGCCAGTAACCCTGACTCACTGCCAGTAACCCTGACTCACTGCCAGTAACCCTGACTCACTGCCAGTAACCCTGACTCACTGCCAGTAACCCTGACTCACTGCCAGTAACCCTGACTCACTGCCAGTAACCCTGACTCACTGCCAGTACCCATGACTCACCAGTAACCCTGACTCACTGCCAGTAACCCTGACTCACTGCCAGTAACCCTGACTCACTGCCAGTAACCCTGACTCACTGCCAGTAACCCTGACTCACTGTAACCAGTAACCCTGACTCACTGCCAGTAACCCTGACTCACTGCCAGTAACCCTGACTCACTGCCAGTAACTGCCAGTAACCCTGACTCACTGCCAGTAACCCTGACTCACTGCCAGTAACCCTGACTCACTGCCAGTAACCCTGACTCAGTAACTGCCAGTAACCCTGACTCACTGCCAGTAACCCTGACTCACTGCCAGTAACCCTGACTCACTGCCAGTAACCCTGACTCACTGCCAGTAACCCTGACTCACTGCCAGTAACCCTGACTCACTGCCAGTAACCCTGACTCACTGCCAGTAACCCTGACTCACTGCCAGTAACCCTGACTCACTGCCAGTAACCCTGACTCACTGCCAGTAACCCTGACTCACTGCCAGTAACCCTGACTCACTGCCAGTAACCCTGACTCACTGTCAGTAACCCTGACTCACTGCCAGTAACCCTGACTCACTGCCAGTAACCCTGACTCAGTAACTGACTCACTGTAACCCTGACACACTGCCATTAACTCTGACTCACTGCCAGTAACCCTGACTCACTGCCAGTAACCCTGACTCACTGCCAGTAACCCTGACTCACTGCCAGTAACCCTGACTCACTGCCAGTAACCCTGACTCACTGCCAGTAACCCTGACTCACTGCCAGTAACCCTGACTCGCTGAGTAACCCTGACTCACTGCCAGTAACCCTGACTCACTGCCAGTAACCCAGACTCACTGCAAGTAACCCTGTAACCCTGACTCACTGCCAGTAACCCTGACTCACTGCCAGTAACCCTGACTCACTGCCAGTAACCCTGACTCACTGCCAGTAACCCTGACTCACTGCCAGTAACCCTGACTCACTGCCAGTAACCCTGACTCACTGCCAGTAACCCTGACTCACTGCCAGTAACCCTGACTCACTGCCAGTAACCCTGACTCACTGCCAGTAACCCTGACTCACTGCCAGTAACCCTGACTCACTGCCAGTAACCCTGACTCACTGCCAGTAACCCTGACTCACTGCCAGTAACCCTGACTCACTGCCAGTAACCCTGACTCACTGCCAGTAACCCTGACTCACTGCCAGTAACCCTGACTCACTGCCAGTAACCCTGACTCACTGCCAGTAACCCTGACTCACTGCCAGTAACCCTGACTCACTGCCAGTAACCCTGACTCACTGCCAGTACCCCTGACTCACTGCCAGTAACCCTGACTCACTGCCAGTAACCCTGTTTCACTGCCAGTAACCCTGACTCACTGCCAGTAACCCTGACTCACTGCCAGTAACCCTGACTCACTGCCAGTAACCCTGACTCACTGACAGAAACCCTGACTCAGTAACCCTGACCGCCAGTAACCCTGACTCACTGCCAGTAACCCTGACTCACTGCCAGTAACCCTGACTCTCACTGCCAGTAACCCTGACTCCCTGCCAGTAACCCTGACTCACTGCCAGTAACCCTGACTCACTGCCAGTAACCCTGACTCACTGCCAGTAACCCTGACTCACTGCCAGTAACCCTGACTCACTGCCAGTAACCCTGACTCACTGCCAGTAACCCTGACTCACTGCCAGTAACCCTGACTCACTGCCAGTAACCCTGACTCACTGCCAGTAACCCTGACTCACTGCCAGTAACCCTGACTCACTGCCAGTAACCCTGACTCACTGCCAGTAACCCTGACTCACTGCCAGTAACCCTGACTCACTGCCAGTAACCCTGACTCACTGCCAGTAACCCTGACTCACTGCCAGTAACCCTGACTCACTGCCAGTAACCCTGACTCACTGCCAGTAACCCTGACTCACTGCCAGTAACCCTGACTCACTGCCAGTAACCCTGACTCACTGCCAGTGCCAGTAACCCTGACTCAGTAACTGACCAGTAACCCTGACTCACTGCCAGTAACCCTGACTCACTGCCAGTAACCCTGACTCACTGCCAGTAACCCTGACTCACTGCCAGTAACCCTGACTCACTGCCAGTAACCCTGACTCACTGCCAGTAACCCTGACTCACTGCCAGTAACCCTGACTCACTGCCAGTAACCCTGACTCACTGCCAGTAACCCTGACTCCCTGCCAGTAACCCTGACTCACTGCCAGTAACCCTGACTCACTGCCAGTAACCCTGACTCACTGCCAGTAACCCTGACTCACTGCCAGTAACCCTGACTCACTGCCAGTAACCCTGACTCACCCAGTAACCCTGACTCAGCCAGTAACCCTGACTCACTGCCAGTAACCCTGACTCACTGCCAGTAACCCTGACTCACTGCCAGTGCCAGTAACCCTGACTCACTGCCAGTAACCCTGACTCACTGCCAGTAACCCTGACTCACTGCCAGTAACCCTGACTCACTGCCAGTAACCCTGACTCACTGCCAGTAACCCTGACTCACTGCCAGTAACCCTGACTCACTGCCAGTAACCCTGACTCACTGCCAGTAACCCTGACTCACTGCCAGTAACCCTGACTCACTGCCAGTAACCCTGACTCACTGCCAGTAACCCTGACTCACTGCCAGTAACCCTGACTCACTGCCAGTAACCCTGACTCACTGCCAGTAACCCTGACTCACTGCCAGTAACCCTGACTCACTGCCAGTAACCCTGACTCACTGCCAGTAACCCTGACTCACTGCCAGTAACCCTGACTCACTGCCAGTAACCCTGACTCACTGCCAGTAACCCTGACTCACTGCCAGTAACCCTGACTCACTGCCAGTAACCCTGACTCACTGCCAGTAACCCTGACTCACTGCCAGTAACCCTGACTCACTGCCAGTAACCCTGACTCACTGCCAGTAACAGTAACCCTGACTCACTGCCAGTAACCCTGACTCACTGCCAGTAACCCTGACTCACTGCCAGTAACCCTGACTCACTGCCAGTAACCCTGACTCACTGCCAGTAACCCTGACTCACTGCCAGTAACCCTGACTCACTGCCAGTAACTGCCAGTAACCCTGACTCACTGCCAGTAACCCTGACTCACTGCCAGTAACCCTGACTCACTGCCAGTAACCCTGACTCACTGCCAGTAACCCTGACTCACTGCCAGTAACCCTGACTCACTGCCAGTAACCCTGACTCACTGCCAGTAACCCTGACTCACTGCCAGTAACCCTGACTCACTGCCAGTAACCCTGACTCACTGCTCAGTAACCCTGACTCACTGCCAGTAACCCTGACTCCCTGCCAGTAACCCTGACTCACTGCCAGTAACCCTGACTCACTGCCAGTAACCCTGACTCACTGCCAGTAACCCTGACTCACTGCCAGTAACCCTGACTCACTGCCAGTAACTCCCTGAGTAACCCTGACTCACTGCCAGTAACCCTGACCAGTAACCCTGACTCACTGCCAGTAACCCTGACTCACTGCCAGTAACCCTGACTCACTGCCAGTAACCCTGACTCACTGCCAGTAACCCTGACTCACTGCCAGTAACCCTGACTCACTGCCAGTAACCCTGACTCACTGCCAGTAACCCTGGCTCAGTAACCCTGACTCAGCCAGTAACGCTGACTCATTGCAAGTAACCCTGACTCACTGCCAGTAACCCTGACTCACTGCCAGTAACCCTGACTCACTGCCAGTAACCCTGACTCACTGCCAGTAACCCTGACTCACTGCCAGTAACCCTGACTCACTGCCAGTAACCCTGACTCACTGCCAGTAACCCTGACTCACTGCCAGTAACCCTGACTCAGTAACCCTGACCAGCCAGTAACCCTGACTCACTGCCAGTAACCCTGACTCACTGCCAGTAACCCTGACTCACTGCCAGTAACCCTGACTCACTGCCAGTAACCCTGACTCACTGCCAGTAACCCTGACTCACTGCCAGTAACCCTGACTCACTGCCAGTAACCCTGACTCACTGCCAGTAACCCTGACTCACTGCCAGTAACCCTGACTCACTGCCAGTAACCCTGACTCACTGCCAGTAACCCTGACTCACTGCCAGTAACCCTGACTCACTGCCAGTAACCCTGACTCACTGCCAGTAACCCTGACTCACTGCCAGTAACCCTGACTCACTGCCAGTAACCCTGACTCACTGCCAGTAACCCTGACTCACTGCCAGTAACCCTGACTCACTGCCAGTAACCCTGACTCACTGCCAGTAACCCTGACTCACTGCCAGTAACCCTGACTCACTGCCAGTAACCCTGACTCACTGCCAGTAACCCTGAACCCCGACCCACTGCCAGTAACCCTGACTCACTGCCAGTAACCCTGACTCACTGCCAGTAACCCTGACTCACTGCCAGTAACCCTGACTCACTGCCAGTAACCCTGACTCACTGCCAGTAACCCTGACTCAGTAACCCTGACTCACTGCCAGTAACCCTGACTCACTGCCAGTAACCCTGACTCACTGCCAGTAACCCTGACTCACTGCCAGTAACCCTGACTCACTGCCAGTAACCCTGACTCACTGCCAGTAACCCTGACTCACTGCCAGTAACCCTGACTCACTGCCAGTAACCCTGACTCACTGCCAGTAACCCTGACTCACTGCCAGTAACCCTGACTCACTGCCAGTAACCCTGACTCACTGCCAGTAACCCTGACTCCCTGACTCACTGTAACCCTGACTCACTGCCAGTAACCCTGACTCACTGCCAGTAACCCTGACTCACTGCCAGTAACCCTGACTCACTGCCAGTAACCCTGACTCACTGCCAGTAACCCTGACTCACTGCCAGTAACCCTGACTCACTGCCAGTAACCCTGACTCACTGCCAGTAACCCTGACTCACTGCCAGTAACCCTGACTCACTGCCAGTAACCCTGACTCCCTGCCAGTAACCCTGACTCACTGCCAGTAACCCTGACTCACTGCCAGTAACCCTGACTCACTGCCAGTAACCCTGACTCACTGCCAGTAACCCTGACTCACTGCCAGTAACCCTGACTCACCCTGACTCAGTAACCCTGACTCTCTGCCAGTAACCCTGACTCCCTGCCAGTAACCCTGACTCCCTGCCAGTAACCCTGACTCACTGCCAGTAACCCTGACTCACCCTGCCAGTAACCCTGACTCACTGCCAGTAACCCTGACTCACTGCCAGTAACCCTGACTCACTGCCAGTAACCCTGACTCAGTAACCCTGACTCACTGCCAGTAACCCTGACTCACTGCCAGTAACCCTGACTCACTGCCAGTAACCCTGACTCACTGCCAGTAACCCTGACTCCCTGCCAGTAACTGACTCAGCCAGTAAACCTGACTCACTGCCAGTAACCCTGACTCACTGCCAGTAACCCTGACTCACTGCCAGTAACCCTGACTCACTGCCAGTAACCCTGACTCAGTAACCCTGACTCACTGCCAGTAACCCTGACTCACTGCCAGTAACCCTGACTCACTGCCAGTAACCCTGACTCAGTAACTGACTCAGTAACCCTGACTCACTGCCAGTAACCCTGACTCACTGCCAGTAACCCTGACTCACTGCCAGTAACCCTGACTCACTGCCCCTGAGTAACCCTGACTCACTGCCAGTAACCCTGACTCAGTAACCCTGACTCACAGCCAGTAACCCTGACTCTCTGCCAGTAACCCTGACTCACTGCCAGTAACCCTGACTCTCTGCCAGTAACCCTGACTCACTGCCAGTAACCCTGACTCACTGCCAGTAACCCTGACTCACTGCCAGTAACCCTGACTCACTGCCAGTAACCCTGACTCACTGCCAGTAACCCTGACTCAGTAACCCTGACTCAGTAACCCTGACTCACTGCCAGTAACCCTGACTCACTGCCAGTAACCCTGACTCACTGCCAGTAACCCTGACTCACTGCCAGTAACCCTGACTCACTGCCAGTAACCCTGACTCACTGCCAGTAACCCTGACTCACTGCCAGTAACCCTGACTCACTGCCAGTAACCCTGACTCACTGCCAGTAACCCTGACTCACTGCCAGTAACCCTGACTCACTGCCAGTAACCCTGACTCACTGCCAGTAACCCTGACTCACTGCCAGTAACCCTGACTCACTGCCAGTAACCCTGACTCACTGCCAGTAACCCTGACTCACTGCCAGTAACCCTGACTCACTGCCAGTAACCCTGACTCACTGCCAGTAACCCTGACTCACTGCCAGTAACCCTGACTCACTGCCAGTAACCCTGACTCACTGCCAGTAACCCTGACTCACTGCCAGTAACCCTGACTCACTGCCAGTAACCCTGACTCAGCCAGTAACCCTGACTCACTGCCAGTAACCCTGACTCACTGCCAGTAACCCTGACTCACTGCCAGTAACCCTGACTCACTGCCAGTAACCCTGACTCACTGCCAGTAACCCTGACTCACTGCCAGTAACCATGACTCACTGCCAGTAACTGCTCAGTAACCCTGACTCACTGCCAGTAACCCTGACTCACTGCCAGTAACCCTGACTCACTGCCAGTAACCCTGACTCACTGCCAGTAACCCTGACTCACTGCCAGTAACCCTGACTCACTGCCAGTAACCCTGACTCACTGCCAGTAACCCTGACTCACTGCCAGTAACCCTGACTCACTGCCAGTAACCCTGACTCACTGCCAGTAACCCTGACTCACTGCCAGTAACCCTGACTCACTGCCAGTAACCCTGACTCACTGCCAGTAACCCTGACTCACTGCCAGTAACCCTGACTCACTGCCAGTAACCCTGACTCACTGCCAGTAACCCTGACTCACTGCCAGTAACCCTGACTCACTGCCAGTAACCGGGACTCAGGGCCAGTAACCCTGACTCACTGCCAGTAACCCTGACTCACTGCTAGTAACCCTGACTCACTGCCAGTAACCCTGACTCACTGCCAGTAACCCTGACTCACTGCCAGTAACCCTGACTCACTGCCAGTAACCCTGACTCACTGCCAGTAACCCTGACTCACTGCCAGTAACCCTGACTCACTGCCAGTAACCCTGACTCACTGCCAGTAACCCTGACTCACTGCCAGTAACCCTGACTCACTGCCAGTAACCCTGACTCACTGCCAGTAACCCTGACTCACTGCCAGTAACCCTGACTCCCTGCCAGTAACCCTGACTCAGCCAGTAACCCTGACTCACTGCCAGTAACCCTGACTCACTGCCAGTAACCCTGACTCACTGCCAGTAACCCTGACTCACTGCCAGTAACCCTGACTCACTGCCAGTAACCCTGACTCACTGCCAGTAACCCTGACTCAGCCAGTAACCCTGACTCACTGCCAGTAACCCTGACTCACTGCCAGTAACCCTGACTCACTGCCAGTAACCCTGACTCACTGACTCAGTAACCCTGACTCACTGCCAGTAACCCTGACTCACTGCCAGTAACCCTGACTCACTGCCAGTGCTCAGTAACCCTGACTCACTGCCAGTAACCCTGACTCCCTGCCAGTAACCCTGACTCAGTAACTGCCAGTAACCCTGACTCCCTGCCAGTAACCCTGACTCCCTGCCAGTAACCCTGACTCCCTGACAGTAACCCTGACTCCCTGCCAGTAACCATGCTCCCTGCCAGTAACCCTGACTCCCTGCCAGTAACCCTGACTCCCTGCCAGTAACCCTGACTCCCTGCCAGTAACCCTGACTCCCTGCCAGTAACCCTGACTCCCTGCCAGTAACCCTGACTCCCTGCCAGTAACCCTGACTCACTGCCAGTAACCCTGACTCACTGCCAGTAACCCTGACTCACTGCCAGTAACCCTGACTCAGTAACCCCGACTCCCTGCCAGTAACCCTGACTCACTGCCAGTAACCCTGACTCACTGCCAGTAACCCTGACTCACTGCCAGTAACCCTGACTCACTGCCAGTAACCCTGACTCAGTAACTGCCAGTAACCCTGACTCACCTGCCAGTAACCCTGACTCACTGCCAGTAACCCTGACTCTCACTGCCAGTAACCCTGACTCCCTGCCAGTAACCCTGACTAACCCTGACCACTGCCAGTAACCCTGACTCACTGCCAGTAACCCTGACTCACTGCCAGTAACCCTGACTCACTGCCAGTAACCCTGACTCACTGCCAGTAACCCTGACTCACTGCCAGTAACCCTGACTCACTGCCAGTAACCCTGACTCACTGCCAGTAACCCTGACTCACTGCCAGTAACCCTGACTCACTGCCAGTAACCCTGACTCACTGCCAGTAACCCTGACTCACTGCCAGTAACCCTGACTCACTGCCAGTAACCCTGACTCACTGCCAGTAACCCTGACTCACTGCCAGTAACCCTGACTCACTGCCAGTAACCCTGACTCACTGCCAGTAACCCTGACTCACTGCCAGTAACCCTGACTCACTGCCAGTAACCCTGACTCACTGCCAGTAACCCTGACTCACTGCCAGTAACCCTGACTCACTGCCAGTAACCCTGACTCACTGCCAGTAACCCTGACTCACTGCCAGTAACCCTGACTCACTGCCAGTAACCCTGACTCACTGCCAGTAACCCTGACTCACTGCCAGTAACCCTGACTCACTGCCAGTAACCCTGACTCACTGCCAGTAACCCTGACTCACTGCCAGTAACCCTGACTCACTGCCAGTAACCCTGACTCAGTAACCCTGACTCACTGCCAGTAACCCTGACTCACTGCCAGTAACCCTGACTCACTGCCAGTAACCCTGACTCACTGCCAGTAACCCTGACTCACTGCCAGTAACCCTGACTCACTGCCAGTAACCCTGACTCACTGCCAGTAACCCTGACTCACTGCCAGTAACCCTGACTCACTGCCAGTAACCCTGACTCACTGCCAGTAACCCTGACTCACTGCCAGTAACCCTGACTCACTGCCAGTAACCCTGACTCACTGCCAGTAACCCTGACTCACTGCCAGTAACCCTGACTCACTGCCAGTAACCCTGACTCACTGCCAGTAACCCTGACTCACTGCCAGTAACCCTGACTCACTGCCAGTAACCCTGACTCACTGCCAGTAACCCTGACTCACTGCCAGTAACCCTGACTCACTGCCAGTAACCCTGACTCACTGCCAGTAACCCTGACTCACTGCCAGTAACCCTGACTCACTGCCAGTAACCCTGACTCACTGCCAGTAACCCTGACTCACTGCCAGTAACCCTGACTCAGTAACCCTGTAACCCCGACTCACTGCCAGTAACCCTGACTCACTGCCAGTAACCCTGACTCACTGCCAGTAACCCTGACTCACTGCCAGTAACCCTGACTCACTGACTCAGTAACCCTGACTCACTGCCAGTAACCCTGACTCACTGCCAGTAACCCTGACTCACTGCCAGTAACCCTGACTCACTGCCAGTAACCCTGACTCACTGCCAGTAACCCTGACTCACTGCCAGTAACCCTGACTCACTGCCAGTAACCCTGACTCACTGCCAGTAACCCTGACTCACTGCCAGTAACCCTGACTCACTGCCAGTAACCCTGACTCACTGCCAGTAACCCTGACTCACTGACTCAGTAACCCTGACTCACTGCCAGTAACCCTGACTCACTGCCAGTAACCCTGACTCAGTAACCCTGCCTCTCTGCAAGTAACCCTGACTCACTGCCAGTAACCCTGACTCACTGCCAGTAACCCTGACTCACTGCCAGTAACCCTGACTCACTGCCAGTAACCCTGACTCAGCCAGTAACCCTGACTCACTGCCAGTAACCCTGACTCACCTGCCAGTAACCCTGACTCAGTAACCCTGACTCACTGCCAGTAACCCTGACTCAGTAACCCTGACTCACTGCCAGTAACCCTGACTCACTGCCAGTAACCCTGACTCACTGCCAGTAACCCTGACTCAGTAACCCTGACTCAGACTCAGTAACCCTGACTCACTGCCAGTAACCCTGACTCACTGCCAGTAACCCTGACTCACTGCCAGTAACCCTGACTCACTGCCAGTAACCCTGACTCACTGCCAGTAACCCTGACTCCCTGCCAGTAACCCTGACTCAGTAACCCTGACTCACTGCCAGTGCCAGTAACCCTGACTCACTGCCAGTAACCCTGACTCACTGCCAGTAACCCTGACTCACTGCCAGTAACCCTGACTCACTGCCAGTAACCCTGACTCCCTGCCAGTAACCCTGACTCACTGCCAGTAACCCTGACTCACTGCCAGTAACCCTGACTCACTGCCAGTAACCCTGACTCCCTGCCAGTAACCCTGACTCACTGCCAGTAACCCTGACTCACTGCCAGTAACCCTGACTCACTGCCAGTAACCCTGACTCACTGCCAGTAACCCTGACTCACTGCCAGTAACCCTGACTCACTGCCAGTAACCCTGACTCACTGCCAGTAACCCTGACTCCCTGCCAGTAACCCTGACTCCCTGCCAGTAACCCTGACTCCCTGCCAGTAACCCTGACTCCCTGCCAGTAACCCTGACTCCTAACCCTGACTCCCAGTAACCCTGACTCCCTGCCAGTAACCCTGACTCCCTGCCAGTAACCCTGACTCCCTGCCAGTAACCCTGACTCCCTGCCAGTAACCCTGACTCCCTGCCAGTAACCCTGACTCCCTGCCAGTAACCCTGACTCCCTGCCAGTAACCCTGACTCCCTGTCAGTAACCCTGACTCCCTGCCAGTAACCCTGACTCCCTGCCAGTAACCCTGACTCACTGCTAGTAACCCTGACTCCCTGTCAGTAACCCTGACTCCCTGTCAGTAACCCTGACTCACTGCCAGTAACCCTGACTCCCTGTCAGTAACCCTGACTCCCTGTCAGTAACCCTGACTCCCTGCCAGTAACCCTGACTCCCTGCCAGTAACCCTGACTCCCTGTCAGTAACCCTGACTCACTGCCAGTAACCCTGACTCACTGCCAGTAACCCTGACTCACTGCCAGTAACCCTGACTCACTGTCAGTAACCCTGACTCACTGCCAGTAACCCTGACTCAGTAACCCTGACTCAGTAACCCTGACTCACTGCCAGTAACCCTGACTCACTGCCAGTAACCCTGACTCACTGCCAGTAACCCTGACTCACTGCCAGTAACCCTGACTCACTGCCAGTAACCCTGACTCACTGCCAGTAACCCTGACTCACTGCCAGTAACCCTGACTCACTGCCAGTAACCCTGACTCACTGCCAGTAACCCTGACTCACTGCCAGTAACCCTGACTCACTGCCAGTAACCCTGACTCACTGCCAGTAACCCTGACTCACTGCCAGTAACCCTGACTCACTGCCAGTAACCCTGACTCACTGCCAGTAACCCTGACTCACTGCCAGTAACCCTGACTCACTGCCAGTAACCCTGACTCACTGCCAGTAACCCTGACTCACTGCCAGTAACCCTGACTCACTGCCAGTAACCCTGACTCACTGCCAGTAACCCTGACTCACTGCCAGTAACCCTGACTCACTGCCAGTAACCCTGACTCACTGCCAGTAACCCTGACTCACTGCCAGTAACCCTGACTCACTGCCAGTAACCCTGACTCACTGCCAGTAACCCTGACTCACTGCCAGTAACCCTGACTCACTGCCAGTAACCCTGACTCACTGCCAGTAACCCTGACTCACTGCCAGTAACCCTGACTCACTGCCAGTAACCCTGACTCACTGCCAGTAACCCTGACTCACTGCCAGTAACCCTGACTCACTGCCAGTAACCCTGACTCACTGCCAGTAACCCTGACTCACTGCCAGTAACCCTGACTCACTGCCAGTAACCCTGACTCACTGCCAGTAACCCTGACTCACTGCCAGTAACCCTGACTCACTGCCAGTAACCCTGACTCACTGCCAGTAACCCTGACTCACTGCCAGTAACCCTGACTCACTGCCAGTAACCCTGACTCACTGCCAGTAACCCTGACTCACTGCCAGTAACCCTGACTCACTGCCAGTAACCCTGACTCACTGCCAGTAACCCTGACTCACTGCCAGTAACCCTGACTCACTGCCAGTAACCCTGACTCACTGCCAGTAACCCTGACTCACTGCCAGTAACCCTGACTCACTGCCAGTGCTAGTAACCCTGACTCACTGCCAGTAACCCTGACTCACTGCCAGTAACCCTGACTCCCTGCCAGTAACCCTGACTCCCTGCCAGTAACCCTGACTCCTGCCAGTAACCCTGACTCCCTGCCAGTAACCCTGACTCCCTGCCAGTAACCGTGACTCCCTGCCAGTAACCCTGACTCCCTGCCAGTAACTGCCAGTAACCCTGACTCCCTGCCAGTAACCATAACTCCCTGCCAGTAACCCTGACTCCCTGCCAGTAACCCTGACTCCCTGCCAGTAACCCTGACTCCCTGCCAGTAACCCTGACTCCCTGCCAGTAACCCTGACTCCCTGTCAGTAACCCTGACTCCTTGCCAGTAACCCTGACTCCCTGCCAATAACCCTGATTCCCTGCCAGTAACCCTGACTCCCTGCCAGTAACCCTAACTCCCTGCCAGTAACCCTGACTCCCTGCCAGTAACCCTGACTCCCTGCCAGTAACCCTGACTCCCTGCCAGTAACCCTGACTCACTGCCAGTAACCCTGACTCCCTGCCAGTAACCCTGACTCCCTGCCAGTAACCCTGACTCCCTGCCAGTAACCCTAACTCCCTGCCAGTAACCCTGACTCCCTGCCAGTAACCCTGACTCCCTGTCAGTAACCCTGACTCCCTGCCAGTAACCCTGACTCCCTGCCAGTAACCCTGACTCACTGCTAGTAACCCTGACTCCCTGTCAGTAACCCTGACTCCCTGTCAGTAACCCTGACTCACTGCCAGTAACCCTGACTCCCTGTCAGTAACCCTGACTCCCTGTCAGTAACCCTGACTCCCTGCCAGTAACCCTGACTCCCTGCCAGTAACCCTGACTCCCTGCCAGTAATCCTGACTCCCTGCCAGTAACCCTGACTCCCTGCCAGTAACCCTGACTCCCTGCCAGTAACCCTGACTCACTGCCAGTAACCCTGACTCCCTGCCAGTAACCCTGACTCCCTGCCAGTAACCCTGACTCCCTGCCAGTAACCCTGACTCACTGCCAGTAACCCTGACTCCCTGCCAGTAACCCTGACTCCCTGCCAGTAACCCTGACTCCCTGCCAGTAACCCTGATTCACTGCCAGTAACCCTGACTCCCTGCCAGTAACCCTGACTCCCTGCCAGTAACCCTGACTCCCTGTCAGTAACCCTGACTCACTGCCAGTAACCCTGACTCACTGCCAGTAACCCTGACTCCCTGCCAGTAACCCTGACTCCCTGCCAGTAACCCTGACTCACTGCCAGTAACCCTGACTCCCTGCCAGTAACCCTGACTCACTGCCAGTAACCCTGACTCACTGCCAGTAACCCTGACTCCCTGCCAGTAACCCTGACTCCCTGCCAGTATCCCTGACTCCCTGCCAGTAACCCTGACTCCCTGCCAGTAACCCTGACTCCCTGCCAGTAACCCTGAGTCACTGCCAGTAACCCTGACTCCCTGTCAGTAACCCTGACTCCCTGCCAGTAACCCTGACTCACTGCCAGTAACCCTGACTCCCTGCCAGTAACCCTGACTCCCTGCCAGTAACCCTGACTCCCTGTCCGTAACCCTGACTCACTGCCAGTAACCCTGACTCACTGCCAGTAACCCTGACTCACTGCCAGTAACCCTGACTCCCTGCCAGTAACCCTGACTCACTGCCAGTAACCCTGACTCACTGCCAGTAACCCTGACTCACTGCCAGTAACCCTGACTCACTGCCAGTAACCCTGACTCACTGCCAGTAACCCTGACTCACTGCCAGTAACCCTGACTCACTGCCAGTAACCCTGACTCACTGCCAGTAACCCTGACTCACTGCCAGTAACCCTGACTCACTGCCAGTAACCCTGACTCACTGCCAGTAACCCTGACTCACTGCCAGTAACCCTGACTCACTGCCAGTAACCCTGACTCCCTGCCAGTAACCCTGACTCAATGCCAGTAACCCTGACTCACTGCCAGTAACCCTGACTCACTGCCAGTAACCCTGACTCACTGCCAGTAACCCTGACTCCCTGCCAGTAACCCTGACTCCCTGCCAGTAACCATAACTCCCTGCCAGTAACCCTGACTCCCTGCCAGTAACCCTGACTCCCTGCCAGTAACCCTGACTCCCTGCCAGTAACCCTGACTCCCTGCCAGTAACCATAACTCCCTGCCAGTAACCCTGACTCCCTGCCAGTAACCCTGACTCCCTGCCAGTAACCATAACTCCCTGCCAGTAACCCTGACTCCCTGCCAGTAACCCTGACTCCCTGCCAGTAACCCTGACTCCCTGCCAGTAACCCTGACTCCCTGCCAGTAACCCTGACTCCCTGTCAGTAACCCTGACTCCTTGCCAGTAACCCTGACTCCCTGCCAATAACCCTGATTCCCTGCCAGTAACCCTGACTCCCTGCCAGTAACCCTGCCAGTAACCCTGACTCCCTGCCAGTAACCCTGACTCCCTGCCAGTAACCATAACTCCCTGCCAGTAACCCTGACTCCCTGCCAGTAACCCTGACTCCCTGCCAGTAACCATAACTCCCTGCCAGTAACCCTGACTCCCTGCCAGTAACCCTGACTCCCTGCCAGTAACCATCACTCCCTGCCAGTAACCCTGACTCCCTGCCAGTAACCCTGACTCCCTGCCAGTAACCCTGACTCCCTTCCAGTAACCCTGACTCCCTGCCAGTAACCATAACTCCCTGCCAGTAACCCTGACTCCCTGCCAGTAACCCTGACTCCCTGCCAGTAACCCTAACTCCCTGCCAGTAACCCTGACTCCCTGCCAGTAACCCTGACTCCCTGGCAGTAACCCTGAGTAACCCTGACTCCCTGCCAGTAACCCTGACTCCCTGCCAGTAACCCTGACTCCCTGCTCAGTAACCCTGCCAGTAACCCTCCCTCCCTGCCAGTAACCCTGACTCCCTGGCAGTAACCCTGACTCCCTGCCAGTAACCCTGACTCCCTGCCAGTAACCCTGACTCACTGCTAGTAACCCTGACTCCCTGTAGTAACCCTGACTCCCTGTCAGTAACCCTGACTCACTGCCAGTAACCCTGACTCCCTGTCAGTAACCCTGACTCCCTGTCAGTAACCCTGACTCCCTGCCAGTAACCCTGACTCCCTGCCAGTAACCCTGACTCCCTGCCAGTAACCCTGACTCCCTGCCAGTAACTGCCAGTAACCCTGACTCCCTGCCAGTAACCCTGACTCACTGCCTCACTGCCAGTAACCCTGACTCCCTGCCAGTAACCCTGACTCCCTGCCAGTAACCCTGACTCACTGCCAGTAACCCTGACTCCCTGCCAGTAACCCTGACTCCCTGCCAGTAACCCTGACTCCCTGCCAGTAACCCTGACTCACTGCCAGTAACCCTGACTCACTGCCAGTAACCCTGACTCCCTGCCAGTAACCCTGACTCCCTGCCAGTAACCCTGACTCACTGCCAGTAACCCTGACTCACTGCCAGTAACCCTGACTCACTGCCAGTAACCCTGACTCCCTGCCAGTAACCCTGACTCACTGCCAGTAACCCTGACTCACTGCCAGTAACCCTGACTCACTGCCAGTAACCCTGACTCACTGCCAGTAACCCTGACTCCCTGCCAGTAACCCTGACTCCCTGCCAGTATCCCTGACTCCCTGCCAGTAACCCTGACTCCCTGCCAGTAACCCTGACTCCCTGCCAGTAACCCTGACTCACTGCCAGTAACCCTGACTCCCTGTCAGTAACCCTGACTCCCTGTCAGTAAGCCTGACTCCCTGCCAGTAACCCTGACTCCCTGTCAGTAACCCTGACTCCCTGCCAGTAACCCTGACTCCCTGTCAGTAACCCTGACTCACTGCCAGTAACCCTGACTCCCTGTCAGTAACCCTGACTCCCTGCCAGTAACCCTGACTCCCTGCCAGTAACCCTGACTCCCTGCCAGTAACCCTGACTCCCTGCCAGTAACCCTGACTCCCTGCCAGTAACCCTGACTCCCTGCCAGTAACCCTGACTCCCTGCCAGTAACCCTGACTCCCTGCCGTCTTCCTCCTCCCACACTCTTCACTCTGGCATTCTCACCCTCTCTTCATATAACCTTTTTTAACCTTCCATGTAAAAGCTGACCGAATCTCCAGTTTCCAATTATGTATGAATGTAAACTATTTACCTTGAACCAGCTTCTATTACTGTTAAAACTGAGAAAGAGAGAGAGAGAGAGAGAGAGAGAGAGAGAGAGAGAGAGAGAGAGAGAGAGAGAGAGAGAAGGGGAGAGAGAGAGAGAGAAGGGGAGAGAGAGAGAGAAGGGGAGAGAGAGAAGCGACTGCTTGACAGAGTAGAGAACAGAGCAAGACGTCTCATCTCTCGCCTGGACCCATCCTGGATAGATCTGTCATTTCAGCAGAGCCTTCAACATAGGAGGGATGTGGGTGGCCTTACTGTTATGTACAAGGCCAATATTGTCAAAATACCACACTTGGATCCACTTCGAGGACAGCGTGAAACAAGCTTTTATGCCACAAGACGGGCAGAAAGCAGCAACTTCACTCTGGCTGTACCCTTCTCCAGAGCATCACTCCATCTGAGATCATACATACCCAGGATGACTCGAGTATGGAACACATTCGTACAGCATAATGATGTCAACGAGATAGTCAGTTGATCAAATGAAAATGCTGGCCCACAGATGGCTCCAACTTCATCCTGTTTCCTACTTGTATGTCTCATAACAATAAAAATGCTTTCAAATGAGCTGATGTAGGTAACAGCTCTTAGCTTGCCAATAAAGTTAGGAATCCTTAACCTGTAAATAGCTGTCAATAAAGCTAGGGATCCTTAACCTTGTCAAACCCTGTGTAAAAAAAAAAAAAAAGAGAGAAAGAGAGAGAAAGAGAGAGAGAAAGAGAGAGAGAAAGAGAGAGAAAGAGAAAGAGAAAGAGAGAAAGAGAGAGAGAAAGAGAGAGAGAGAGAGAGAGAGAGAGAGAGAGAGAGAGAATTAGAATTCAGCATTTTTCAACACTTGAGATTTCCTAATTTAGCATCATTCTACACTTGAGATTTCCTAGGAAGGTTTCCTGACAGGCATTTATTCAAGCATTTAGGCACCTGGGCAAACAGGGCGACATTCAGATATCCGGACATTTAGGTACGAAGAAAGACAGGGAGGTATTGAGACATTTCAGCTGTCAAGCGTTTAGATATTTGGGCAGACGGGCAGACAAACAGACATTTGGCGAGGCAGACAGGAGGGAAGACAGGTCAAGTCAGGTCAGGTCAGGTTAGGTTTGTCAGAAACCAGGACAAGTTACATGAGATAAACACACCTAAATTGTGAAAATATTTCATGAAGGATGGTCTGGCTTCCTGCTAGACGCTGCTACCTGGTACACAAAGACTACAGGTACGTAATATTGACATTATCTACCGTGGGTACAGTATCGACACGACAGACTTATCAGGCTGTAACTTAACTCGTACTAAGAGAAACTTAACTAAGCATAGACTCCCTCATAGCTGAGTACACAGACTTGTAGACCCAGGGGTAGTGTGAACAATGACTCCCTCATAACTGAGTACACAGACTTGTAGACCCAGGGGTAGTGTGAACAATGACTCCCTCATAACTGAGTACACAGACTTGTAGACCCAGGGGTAGACCCAGGGGTAGTGTGAACAATGACTCCCTCATAACTGAGTACACAGACTTGTAGACCCAGGGGTAGTGTGAACAATGACTCCCTCATAACTGAGTACACAGACTTGTAGACCCAGGGGTAGTGTGAACAATGACTCTCATAACTGAGTACACAGAGATATAGACCCACGGGTAGTGAGACAGACTATGCGGTCTTTATCAAGCATACAGAAACATAACAGAAATAATTCCAAAGTGCTGATCCAGCCACGATACTGTGACATTTTTATTCTCTATACAAAAACATTATTCCCAGGTCCTATAGTCCTGCCCTCCTGTTTCCCCCTCCCCTTCCGCTCATCGATAGGGGCCAGGAGCTGTGAATCGACCCCTGCAACCACAAATAGGTGAGTACGGATTTCGTCCCCAATGTTCTATCATATAACACGACACAGCAGCACGTTGATGATGTATCCAATTTTCCTAAATAAATAAGGGTCCCCAAATATACTTGTTTGGTATATATGGGGGCCCTTTGGTATATATGGGGGCCCTGTGGTATATACGGGGCCCTTTGGTATATATGTGGGCCCTGTGGTATATACGGGGCCCTTTGGTATATATGGGGGCCCTGTGGTATATATGAGGGCCCTGTGGTATATATGGGGCCCTTTGGTATATATGAGGGCCCTTTGGTATATATGGGGGCAACACCCAGCTATCTTTACTGACGAAACGTTTGATAAGACACAGGTATTGCGATCCTAAACAGGGAATTGACACCCAAGTACCTATTTACTGCTAGGTGAAGAGGAGACATCAGGTGTAAAAAGTCCCTCTTACGCCTCTCTCTACCTGGTAATCTAACCCAGGACCATTCGGTTGCTATGTAAGATTCATTGGACGACTCTCCCAAGAGGCAATATCAGTGTCTGTTGTTCTCATACGCAGCTTTATGAGTACGTCCGAAAAATATGAAATATCTCTCCAAGGAGATTGGCCACTGAATGTACGACTGCTGTAGATACTAGAAACCTGTTGGTTTCTGGTATATATTGGTCTTTATGGCACGAAACCAGGTAGTTTTTGCTAAAACTCTGTGTATGGTAGGGTACTGGGGAGGTCTTTGTTAAAACTGTCTGTGTAGTAGGGTACTGGGATGGTCTCTGTTAAAACTGTCTGTGTGGTAGGGTACTGGGATGGTCTCTGTTAAAACTGTCTGTGTGGTAGGGTACTGGGATGGTCTTTGTTAAAACTGTCTGTGTGGTAGGGTACTGGGATGGTCTTTGTTAAAACTGTCTGTGTGGTAGGGTACTGGGATGGTCTCTGTTAAAACTGTCTGTGTGGTAGGGTACTGGGATGGTCTCTGTTAAAACTGTCTGTGTGGTAGGGTACTGGGATGGTCTCTGTTAAAACTGTCTGTGTGGTAGGGTACTGGGATGGTCTCTGTTAAAACTGTCTGTGTGGTAGGGTACTGGGATGGTCTCTGTTAAAACTGTCTGTGTGGTAGGGTACTGGGATGTGTGTTTGTGTGTGTTGTACGTGGGAGCACTAGATTTGTAAAGGCAAGTGAGGGAGGAGAGAGTGAAGGGTAGAGAGGGAGATTAACGGAAGGAAGAGGAGGGGAAGGGAGAGTAACTGTATACTGGAGAGAGAGGGAGAGTTATTGTAACATAAATAATAGCAGTGGTATACGCAATTAAACGCAAGTGAGCAGTGGTATACGCAATTAAACGCAAGTGAGCAGTGGTATACGCAATTAAACGCAAGTGAGCAGTGGTATACGCAATTAAACGCAAGTGAGCAGTTTTAAAGCCCCGTAACGTTTATTGCCTCAACATCTGTTACATAAATATGCAAGGCTATTAATCAAGACATATCTGCAGTATATTGCAGATGTAGTGTAAATATACCCTAGTGTACATGATGGCTGCACTGTGGGAACACCCACAGTGTGGTTACCCTATTATACATGATGGCTGCACTGTGGGAACACCCACAGTGTAGCTATCCTTTTCTATGTACATGATAGTTATACTGTAGGAGGAAATAATAACTGTGGTAACAAGTACTAACTGTGGGAACAAGTACTACCTGTGGGAACAAGTACTAACTGTGGGAACAAGTACTAACTGTGGGAACAAGTACTAACTGTGGGAACAAGTACTAACTGTGGGAACAAGTACTAACTGTGGGAACAAGTACTAACGCTATAGCTTAAGCTAACAAGCATCAGTAAGGTAATGGGAACAACGTCAAGGCAGCTGCCTGCCCACGAAGGGCTCAGCAGCTACTGCAACTTTAAAAATTTCGTTGCAGCAGAGCTGGTTATCCATTACGAGGGGAATTACCATCTCTCAGTGTAACCTACACGTCTCCTTCCCCTCACCAGGTTTATTTAAGTTAAGATGGCTTAATTGTTTGTGGAAAAGTTGTTGCCAAATATTCACCCTGTGATATCTATCTATCTATCTATCTATCTATCTATCTATCTATCTATATATATATATATATATCTATATATATATATATATATATATATGGGTGTGTGTGTGTGTGTGTGTGTGTGTGTGTGTGTGTGTGTGTGTGTGTGTGTGTGTGTGTGTGTGTGTGTGTGTGTATGTATTTGTGTGAGTGTGTGTGCAATAAGATTCTTGACTAGTTAAGCTAGTTAAGGGGGGGGGGTTGAATCTAAGGAATTGTCCCAATCCTCTTCCTCTGTCTGACCCATGTGTGTTTAGCGCTTTCCCATGAGAATATAAACATCGTGGCTAAAAAAAAGTGCATGGAGTATTTTTTTGTATTAGAATGCGACTAGTAGCCCGGAACGGGTGTGACGACCCGAGGATAAGCCAGGGAAGCCAAGCAGTCTGGCTTATTTCCAATGGAGTCCCTTTTTGGACCTCAAAGATGCGACCCAGGAGGGCCATCTAAGTCTGTTGTACCTATTTATTACTCAGTGAAGAACGTCAGTAAGTGTTAGGACACCTGAGAAGTAAGACACAGGTGCAACATTTCGCTATCTTTACTGACGAAACGTTTGATAACACATAGGTACAACATTTCACTATCTTTACTGACGAGACGTTTGACGAGTAAGACACATATGCAACACCTCGCTCTCTTTACTGACGAAACGTTTGACGAGTAAGACACATATGCAACACCTCGCTCTCTTTACTGACGAAACGTTTGACGATTAAGACACATATGCAACACCTCGCTCTCTTTACTGACGAAACGTTTGACGAGTAAGACACATATGCAACACCTCGCTCTCTTTACTGACGAAACGTTTGACGAGTAAGACACATATGCAACACCTCGCTCTCTTTACTGACGAAACGTTTGACGAGTAAGACACATATGCAACACCTCGCTCTCTTTACTGACGAAACGTTTGACGAGTAAGACACATATGCAACACCTCGCTCTCTTTACTGACGAAACGTTTGACGATTAAGACACATGTGCAACACCTCCCTCTCTTTACTGACGAAACATTTCAACGGCGTGGTAGGCTCCATAAGCCGAATACCTGGCTACATCTCTTCCACGAGGCAGATAACAACATCGTCTATCCCTTGTGAAAGCACCAACCTAAGCTAAATCTTTTCCCCAGGTAGCACAGCTGACAAATGCTTATCCATCCTAGCCTTCTTAAACCCATGTACCAAAAATGGATAGAGTGGGTCATCCCAAACAAGCCGCTCCCCTTATCCCCTTTCCTTCTTCCACTTTCACTCCCTTTCTCTCAGTCTTTTCACTTTGTTGTCATGTATGAGAAAGTGGAAACTTGAGACTCGGTCTAATTTTGTAAGATATATTAAGAAGGGTTACACGAGGCAAGTTGAAGGATAAAGGAGGAGGAGACGAGAGAATGGGAGGGAAGGAGGGAGAGAGAATGATGAGTCTGAGAGAGAGAGAAAGATAGAGAGGATGGAGGTATAAGTAAGACGGAAAGGAGTGTAAGGAAGTGAAACAAGACTGTTATTAACAATACTGTTACTAAGAATACTGCTATTAAGAATACTGTTATTAAGAATACTGTTACTATGAATACTGTTACTAAAAATACTGTTACTAAAAATACTGTTACTAAGAATACTGTTACTAAGAATACTGTTACTAAGAATACTGTTATTAAGAATACTGTTATAAAGAATACTGTTATTAAGAATACTGTTACTAAGAATACTGTTACTAAGAATACTTTTACTAAGAATACTGTTACTAAGAATACTGTTACTAAAAATACTGTTACTAACAATGCTGTTACTAAGAATACTGTTACTAAGAATACTGTTACTAAGAATACTGTTACTAAGAATACTGTTACTAAGAATATTGTTACTAAGAATACTGTTACTAAGAATACTGTTACTAAGAATACTGCTATTAAGAATACTGTTATAAAGAATACTGTTATTAAGAATACTGTTACTAAGAATACTGTTACTAAGAATACTTTTACTAAGAATACTGTTACTAAGAATACTGTTACTAAAAATACTGTTACTAACAATGCTGTTACTAAGAATACTGTTACTAAGAATACTGTTACTAAGAATATTGTTACTAAGAATACTGTTACTAAGAATACTGTTACTAAGAATACTGCTATTAAGAATACTGTTATAAAGAATACTGTTATTAAGAATACTGTTACTAAGAATACTGTTACTAAGAATACTTTTACTAAGAATACTGTTACTAAGAATACTGTTACTAAAAATACTGTTACTAACAATGCTGTTACTAAGAATACTGTTACTAAGAATACTGCTATTAAGAATACTGTTACTAAGAATACTGTTACTAAGAATACTGTTACTAAGAATACTGTTATAAAGAATACTGTTATTAAGAATACTGTTACTAAGAATACTGTTACTAAGAATACTGTTACTAAGAATACTGTTACTAAGAATACTGTTACTAAGAATATTGTTATTAAGAATACTGTTACTAAGAATACTGTTATTAAGAATACTGTTACTAAGAATACTGTTATTAAGAATACTGTTATTAAGAATGCACCTGCTTCCTGGTAATTAGGTAAGATTAGTCAGGAAACAGGACAAGTGTTACCTGATGCTGTTGTTAGTCACATGATGACCCGTAGCTCGAGCTTTTGGTCATCTGACCGAGACCTTCCGTTGGCTTACCCCTCCACCCCTTTAAAATTTCGTAATTATCTCTCTGGTTCCCAGATGATAACACTGAGGCGGACAGAAAAAGGAATTACCTCAGGTAATTACACGAGGACAGGATATGTGTCTCATCCCTAATCCATCCAAATGTGAAATCATCTCAGGCAATCAACAAGGGATCGAGAGTAAGCCTCGATCTGTCAGTTCTGGTGAAAGTGTTCAGAGTTTTATTCGTCAGGAAACAGGTCGGGTATAACCTGACACGGATGTTAATCATCCGCTGGGTTATCCAATCTCTGGTTTCATCCTAACGTAAAAAATAATGTTAAATTGTGTAGACACAAATTATCATTTTGAGGGAATGAGCAAAAATCTTAATAATTTATATAAAGTAATGGTGAATTACGAGTATTTCAAACTTCAGAATTACCTTTACGTTTTTTTTATAAATGGCCTTGGAAAAATGGCTAACGTAAAAAAATTTTAAGTTTCGAGGACATTAGATACAGAACACTTAATTTGTGGCTGACAGCTGGACCACACGGAACCTCATGGCCAGGCTGACACTGTAGCCAGAGATGTGGAAAACGAACGTCAGTTTTGATATATGTAAAAAAATATAGTCTATTTTGAAACTAGCGTGGTCACGGTCATCGGGGTTAGCGGTGCCATGATACCTGTACCACCAGCGAGGTTAACATCATGGATACGAGCATATCATTTGTTGTAAGTTGTCTCATCTGAGCGACGCGTTAGCTAGAATGAACCAGACACTCTCGCTATAAATTTAGTTACCGCTCTCAGATAAACAGATTTAAACGGGTTGTGAAAATATGTAATTATATGACGTTTTATAACCTGTACGAACTCTGTCACTGTAGAGAAAAGCGTTTCACCCCTCCATAGAAGTTGTGTTTATTTAATATCACATATCTTAAAGCCTCTTACAAGAAGTTCATCGCTAGTGTTGCCCTTACCTCACTTACAAGGGCAAATACTCAAGAAGAAATTTGTCTCCTAACTGTTAGTAATAATATATCTGACTTCTCATACACTGATGGATCTAAGCGGGAGTCTACTGGCAGCAGTGTATCTGCTCTTGTTGTCACCTCCCTAGTTAAGAACGATAGCAACTTTATTGAGTTAGGGATAAGAATTAACAACTTGCTTCTACACTACATACTGAATAATTTGCCATCCTAATGGAGCTTAATTTCTTAATTATTGTTGATTCTGTGTCATCAGTGAAGGCACTTGACTCGCATAATGACTAACAACATACTCAATGGAGGAGCCAGATATACTAAAAAAATCAGAGAAAGAGGTATTAATGTACAATTCTTAAGGATGCCACTAAACACTGAAATACTCCTTCATAACAAAGTAGATAGGTGAGCCAAAGAAAGTCCGCTGGAGGAAACTCTAGACTATAACTCTGGTATATCTGTCTCTAGCATTACGAACAATATTAGGAAAAAAGTAAATATTCAAAGTGAATGCCATAGAAATGGAGTCAGAGGTCTGAGTACATCTAACACTCACTATGTTAACATGAACGTAGATAAGCATGTTTACGGAGCAACTTACAATGTGATATCACATTGTAAGTGACTAACCCTGGCTGCTACAACAGCCAGGGTTAGCCTTGGTTACAAGTATTTCTGTCATGTGGATTCGAAACGTGGAGGGGGTAAAAACACTCACGAAGGCTGGTTAGTACGTATAATTATACGGAAAGTATGGGAAGCACCATCACCCGCTCTGCCTCTCTGCTCCCTATCTTGAGACTGACTCACCAGTGAAGCCTACGGGGTGAGCTGCGTTTGAAAACTTGCTATGGTCAGCAGCAACATGAATAACAGTCAGTGATTCACACAGACGGTTGGTAGTGAGTCATACTACTGGTAACTGGTAACTGGTACTACTGAGATTTCTGGCAGTCTGGTAGACACCCAGATGATCAAACTAAATACAAAAATATGCAGTCAGCATACATATATATATATATATATATACCCATGGAAGAAGTGGTATTGATCAATAACAACACTGCACTAGCCAAGGTGTCCAGCCTATGCTGTTCTGGCCCGCCTCATGATGAGAGAAAACGCATGAAGCTGTAGACCACTAGACCACACAATCCTTAACAATGGTGCATCTAGCCAAGCTAGATGTTGTACCCACCATCGAAGGACATACGGTGGCGTGGACGCCTCTGAGCTAATTTCATTCTAATCCCTGTTTGTGTATATATATATATATATATATATATATATATATATATATATATATATATATATATATATATATATATATATATATATATATATATATATATATATTTCAACAAGTTGGTCGTCTCCCACCGAGGCAGGGTGACCCAAAAAAGAAACAAAATCCCCAAAAAGAAAATACTTTCATCATCATTCAACACTTTCACCACACTCACACATTATCACTGTTTTTGCAGAGGTGCTCAGAATACAACAGTTTAGAAGCATATACGTATAGAGATACATAACATATCCCTCCAAACTGCCAATATCCCAAACCCCTCCTTTAAAGTGCAGGCATTGTACTTCCCATTTCCAGGACTCAAGTCCGACTATAAGAAAATAACCGGTTTCCCTGAATTATTTTTTTATTATCACACCGGCCGATTCCCACCAAGGCAGGGTGGCCCGAAAAAGAAAAACTTTCACCATCATTCACTCCATCACTGTCTTGCCAGAAGGGTGCTTTACACTACAGTTTTTAAACTGCAACATTAACACCCCTCCTTCAGAGTGCAGGCACTGTACTTCCCATCTCCAGGACTCAAGTCCGGCCTGCCGGTTTCCCTGAATCCCTTCATAAATGTTACTTTGCTCACACTCCAACAGCACGTCAAGTATTAAAAACCATTTGTCTCCATTCACTCCTATCAAACACGCTCACGCATGCCTGCTGGAAGTCCAAGCCCCTCGCACACAAAACCTCCTTTACCCCCTCCCTCCAACCCTTCCTAGGCCGACCCCTACCCCGCCTTCCTTCCACTACAGACTGATACACTCTTGAAGTCATTCTGTTTCGCTCCATTCTCTCTACATGTCCGAACCACCTCAACAACCCTTCCTCAGCCCTCTGGACAATAGTTTTGGTAATCCCGCACCTCCTCCTAACTTCCAAACTACGAATTCTCTGCATTATATTCACACCACACATTGCCCTCAGACATGACATCTCCACTGCCTCCAGCCTTCTCCTCGCTGCAACATTCATCACCCACGCTTCACACCCATATAAGAGCGTTGGTAAAACTATACTCTCATACATTCCCCTCTTTGCCTCCAAGGACAAAGTTCTTTGTCTCCACAGACTCCTAAGTGCACCACTCACTCTTTTTCCCTCATCAATTCTATGATTCACCTCATCTTTCATAGACCCATCCGCTGACACGTCCACTCCCAAATATCTGAATACGTTCACCTCCTCCATACTCTCTCCCTCCAATCTGATATTCAATCTTTCATCACCTAATCTTTTTGTTATCCTCATAACCTTACTCTTTCCTGTATTCACCTTTAATTTTCTTCTTTTGCACACCCTACCAAATTCATCCACCAATCTCTGCAACTTCTCTTCAGAATCTCCCAAGAGCACAGTGTCATCAGCAAAGAGCAGCTGTGACAACTCCCACTTTGTGTGTGATTCTTTATCTTTTAATTCCACGCCTCTTGCCAAGACCCTCGCATTTACTTCTCTTACAACCCCATCTATAAATATATTAAACAACCACGGTGACATCACACATCCTTGTCTAAGGCCTACTTTTACTGGGAAAAAATTTCCCTCTTTCCTACATACTCTAACTTGAGCCTCACTATCCTCGTAAAAACTCTTCACTGCTTTCAGTAACCTACCTCCTACACCATACACTTGCAACATCTGCCACATTGCCCCCCTATCCACCCTGTCATACGCCTTTTCCAAATCCATAAATGCCACAAAGACCTCTTTAGCCTTATCTAAATACTGTTCACTTATATGTTTCACTGTAAACACCTGGTCCACACACCCCCTACCTTTCCTAAAGCCTCCTTGTTCATCTGCTATCCTATTCTCCGTCTTACTCTTAATTCTTTCAATTATAACTCTACCATACACTTTACCAGGTACACTCAACAGACTTATCCCCCTATAATTTTTGCACTCTCTTTTATCCCCTTTGCCTTTATACAAAGGAACTATGCATGCTCTCTGCCAATCCCTAGGTACCTTACCCTCTTCCATACATTTATTAAATAATTGCACCAACCACTCCAAAACTATATCCCCACCTGCTTTTAACATTTCTATCTTTATCCCATCAATCCCGGCTGCCTTACCCCCTTTCATTTTACCTACTGCCTCACGAACTTCCCCCACACTCACAACTGGCTCTTCCTCACTCCTACAAGATGTTATTCCTCCTTGCCCTATACACGAAATCACAGCTTCCCTATCTTCATCAACATTTAACAATTCCTCAAAATATTCCTTCCATCTTCCCAATACCTCTAACTCTCCATTTAATAACTCTCCTCTCCTATTTTTAACTGACAAATCCATTTGTTCTCTAGGCTTTCTTAACTTGTTAATCTCACTCCAAAACTTTTTCTTATTTTCAACAAAATTTGTTGATAACATCTCACCCACTCTCTCATTTGCTCTCTTTTTACATTGCTTCACCACTCTCTTAACTTCTCTCTTTTTCTCCATATACTCTTCCCTCCTTGCATCACTTCTACTTTGTAAAAACTTCTCATATGCTAACTTTTTCTCCCTTACTACTCTCTTTACATCATCATTCCACCAATCGCTCCTCTTCCTTCCTGCACCCACTTTCCTGTAACCACAAACTTCTGCTGAACACTCTAACACTACATTTTTAAACCTACCCCATACCTCTTCGACCCCATTGCCTATGCTCTCATTAGCCCATCTATCCTCCAATAGCTGTTTATATCTTACCCTAACTGCCTCCTCTTTTAGTTTATAAACCTTCACCTCTCTCTTCCCTGATGCTTCTATTCTCCTTGTATCCCATCTACCTTTTACTCTCAGTGTAGCTACAACTAGAAAGTGATCTGATATATCTGTGGCCCCTCTATAAACATGTACATCCTGAAGTCTACTCAACAGTCTTTTATCTACCAATACATAATCCAACAAACTACTGTCATTTCGCCCTACATCATATCGTGTATACTTATTTATCCTCTTTTTCTTAAAATATGTATTACCTATAACTAAACCCCTTTCTATACAAAGTTCAATCAAAGGGCTCCCATTATCATTTACACCTGGCACCCCAAACTTACCTACCACACCCTCTCTAAAAGTTTCTCCTACTTTAGCATTCAAGTCCCCTACCACAATTACTCTCTCACTTGGTTCAAAGGCTCCTATACAGTCACTTAACATCTCCCAAAATCTCTCTCTCTCCTCTGCATTTCTCTCTTCTCCAGGTGCATACACGCTTATTATGACCCACTTCTCGCATCCAACCTTTACTTTAATCCACATAATTCTTGAATTTACACATTCATATTCTCTTTTCTCCTTCCATAACTGATCATTTAACATTACTGCTACCCCTTCCTTTGCTCTAACTCTCTCAGATACTCCAGATTTAATCCCATTTATTTCCCCCCACTGAAACTCTCCTACCCCCTTCAGCTTTGTTTCGCTTAGGGCCAGGACATCCAACTTCTTTTCATTCATAACATCAGCAATCATCTGTTTCTTGTCATCCGCACTACATCCACGCACATTTAAGCAACCCAGTTTTATAAAGTTTTTCTTCTTCTCTTTTTTAGTAATTGTATACAGGAGAAGGGGTTACTAGCCCATTGCTCCCGGCATTTTAGTCGCCTCATACGACACGCATGGCTTACGGAGGAAAGATTCTTTTCCACTTCCCCATGGACAATAGAAGAAATAAAAAAGAACAAGAGCTATTTAGAAAAAGGAGAAAAACCTAGATGTATGTATATATATATATGCATGTGCGTGTCTGTGAAGTGTGACCAAAGTGTAAGTAGGAGTAGCAAGATATCCCTGTTATCTTAGCGTGTTTATGAGACAGAAAAAGAAACCAGCAATCCTACCATCATGCAAAACAGTTACAGGTTTTTGTTTCACAGTCATCTGGCAGGACGATCCAACAGATCGTCAGGTCCCAAGTATCATTCGTCTCCATTCACTCCTATCTAACACGCTCATGCACGCTTGCTGGAAGTCCAAGCCCCTCGCCCACAAAACCTCCTTTACCCCCTCTTTCCAACCCTTTCGAGGATGACCCCTACCCCTCCTTCCTTCCCCTATAGATTTATATGCTTTCCATGTCATTCTACTTTGATCCATTCTCTCTAAATGACCAAACCACCTCAACAACCCCTCTGCTGCCCTCTGACTAATACTTTTATTAACTCCACACCTTCTCCTAATTTCCACACTCCGAATTTTCTGCATAATATTTACACCACACATTGCCCTTAAACAGGACATCTCCACTGCCTCCAACCGTCTCCTCGCTGCTGCATTTACCACCCAAGCTTCACACCCATATAAGAGTGTTGGTACTACTATACTTTCATACATTCATATATACATATATATATATATATATATATATATATATATATATATATATATATATATATATATATATATATATATATATATATATATATATATATATATATATTTGATTTCGCGAGACAAAGATCTGGGACTGATCTTTAACACCCAGCTCACGTCCTCAAAAAAGTTCTCACAACTATGTCTGGCAGACAACATTAAGTCTTAACACTGCGCTATGTTTCTGAGTTCTCCGAATATTCAATGCAAAATACCAGAAACAATGCTAACAATCCAATAGTCATAATTCTAGCTCTTCCACACTTCATCCTCTCTCCTTCTCATTGTCTCTTAGTTACTCTTGCTAGTCTCTTCCTCCCCTCCATCCAAACCATCCATCACTTGGCAGGTTCGTCTTGCAAAGAGTTGCTGACACTTCGCCTCTTGCTCTTGTTATCACCTCGGACAATCGTAGGAGGCTTCATTATTGCCAGGAGTCCCAGAAGCCTTCGCGTCTGTGGGGTTTATTGCATCAGTAATATCTTCATACTCTCTCCCCCAGGCTTCGGGCAGGAACGAAGTAGGTGGAATTGATTTGAGTGAGTGGATGAGTGGGTGGTAGGGAGACAAAGGGAAAAGACTCATAGTTGGAAATGGGAAGGTATGTAAGTTCTGGAGGAAGCGATGGGAACTGGATGGTAGGGGGAGGGAGGGAGGGAGGGAGGGAAGATGAGTGTTAGAAGAAGGGAGGGAGGGAAGACGAATCTTAGAAGGAAGGAGGGAGAGAAGACGAGTCCTAGAAGGAGGAAGGGAAGGCAAATGAGTGCTAGAAGGAGGGAGGGAAGAAAGATTAGTCTTAGGAGGGAAGATGAATCTTAGAAGGAGGGAAGATGAATCTTAGAAGGAGGGAAGATGAATCTTAGAAGGAGGGAAGATGAATCTTAGAAGGAGGGAAGATGAATCTTAGAAGGAGGGAAGATGAATCTTAGAAGGAGGGAAGATGAATCTTAGAAGGAGGGAAGATGAATCTTAGAAGGAAGGAAAGATGAATCTTAGAAGGAAGGAAAGAAGACGAGTCTTAGCAGGAGGGAAAGAGCCTTTTTTTTGTATACCATATTCCACTCTAGTAAGCCTAGTAGTGCCACCTGGCAGTAGTGTGGCATCACATCACTGGCACCTGGCCTACCCTCTACCTCGCTTCCTCCTCAACAAATCATATCACTATATTAGCAAAATATATCAACGTATGTATCCCAGTATATCAACGTATGTATCCCAGTATATCAACGTATGTATCCCAGTATATCAACGTATGTATCCCAGTATATCAACGTATGTATCCCAGTATATCAACGTATGTATCCCAGTATATCAACGTATGTATCCCAGTATATCAACGTATGTATATCAGTATATCAACGTATGTATCCCAGTATATCAACGTATGTATCCCAGTATATCAACGTATGTATCCCAGTATATCAACGTATGTATCCCAGTATATCAACGTATGTATCCCAGTATATCAACGTATTAACACAATAGAGAAATGTATCATCACTGTGTATCAGCACAATGTATCAGCGTGACAGAATAGTACAGTGTATCGATATATAGAGATAATTGAAAGAGAATGGAAAATCAACAGAAAGCAGAGGACAGAATAAAACATTCAAGGAGAAAAAACACATTTCCCTATCAGGCTCCACCGCTATCCGGCTCTGACATCTGCTCCCATACTATACTTTTTCGTATATTGAAATAAAGATCTGGCTCCCAGCCGAGATTCTCTCTCCACTCCACTCATCTCACAGCCAGATTACATTGATCTTGGAGGGGGGAGAGGTCGATCATGTTGAGAGGTAAGGCAGGGCTGGTTTTGGAGGGGAGAGAGGTCGATCATGGTGAGAGGTAAGGCAGGGCTGGTCTTGGAGGGGGGAGAGGTCGATCATGTTGAGAGGTAAGGCAGGGCTGGTCTTGGAGGGGGGAGAGGTCGATCATGGTGAGAGGTAAGGCAGGGCTGGTCTTGGAGGGGGGAGAGGTCGATCATGGTGAGAGGTAAGGCAGGGCTGGTCTTGGAGGGGGGAGAGGTCGATCATGGTGAGAGGTAAGGCAGGGCTGGTCTTGGAGGGGGGAGAGGTCGATCATGGTGAGAGGTAAGGCAGGGCTGATCTTGGAGGGGGGAGAGGTCGATCATGGTGAGAGGTAAGGCAGGGGTGGTCTTGGAGGGGGAGAGGTCGATCATGGTGAGAGGTAAGGCAGGGCTGGTCTTGGAGGGGGGAGAGGTCGATCATGTTGAGAGGTAAGGCAGGGCTGGTTTTGGAGGGGAGAGAGGTCGATCATGGTGAGAGGTAAGGCAGGGCTGGTCTTGGAGGGGGGAGAGGTCGATCATGGTGAGACGTAAGGCAGGGCTGGTCTTGGAGGGGGGAGAGGTCGATCATGTTGAGAGGTAAGGCAGGGCTGGTTTTGGAGGGAAGAGAGGTCGATCATGGTGAGAGGTAAGGCAGGGCTGGTCTTGGAGGGGGGAGAGGTCGATCATGGTGAGACGTAAGGCAGGGCTGGTCTTGGAGGGGGGAGAGGTCGATCATGGTGAGAGGTAAGGCAGGGCTGGTCTTGGAGGGGGGAGAGGTCGATCATGGTGAGAGGTAAGGCAGGGCTGGTTTTGGAGGGGGGAGAGGTCGATCATGTTGAGAGGTAAGGCAGGGCTGGTCTTGGAGGAGGGAGAGGTCGATCATGGTGAGAGGTAAGGCAGGGCTGGTCTTGGAGGGGGGAGAGGTCGATCATGTTGAGAGGTAAGGCAGGGCTGGTCTTGGAGGGGGGAGAGGTCGATCATGGTGAGAGGTAAGGCAGGGCTGGTCTTGGAGGGGGGAGAGGTCGATCATGGTGAGAGGTAAGGCAGGGCTGGTCTTGGAGGGGGGAGAGGTCGATCATGGTGAGAGGTAAGGCAGAGCTGGTCTTGGAGGAGGGAGAGGTCGATCATGGTGAGAGGTAAGGCAGGGCTGGTCTTGGAGGGGGGAGAGGTCGATCATGGTGAGAGGTAAGGCAGGGCTGGTCTTGGAGGGGGGAGAGGTCGATCATGGTGAGAAGTACGGCAGGGCTGGTCTTGGAGGGGGGAGAGGTCGATCATGGTGAGAGGTAAGGCAGGGCTGGTCTTGGAGGGGGGAGAGGTCGATCATGGTGAGAGGTAAGGCAGGGCTGGTCTTGGAGGGGGGAGAGGTCGATCATGGTGAGAGGTAAGGCAGGGCTGGTCTTGGAGGGGGGAGAGGTCGATCATGGTGAGAGGTAAGGCAGGGCTGGTTTTGGAGGGGGGAGAGGTCGATCATGGTGAGAGGTAAGGCAGGGCTGGTCTTGGAGGGGGGAGAGGTCGATCATGGTGAGAGGTAAGGCAGGGCTGGTCTTGGAGGGGGGAGAGGTCGATCATGTTGAGAGGTAAGGCAGGGCTGGTCTTGGAGGGGGGAGAGGTCGATCATGTTGAGAGGTAAGGCAGGGCTGGTCTTGGAGGGGGGAGAGGTCGATCATGGTGAGAGGTAAGGCAGGGCTGGTCTTGGAGGGGGGAGAGGTCGATCATGTTGAGAGGTAAGGCAGGGCTGGTCTTGGAGGGGGGAGAGGTCGATCATGGTGAGAGGTAAGGCAGGGCTGGTCTTGGAGGGGGGAGAGGTCGATCATGGTGAGAGGTAAGGCAGGGCTGGTCTTGGAGGGGGAGAGGTCGATCATGTTGAGAGGTAAGGCAGGGCTGGTCTTGGAGGGGGGAGAGGTCGATCATGGTGAGAGGTAAGGCAGGGCTGGTCTTGGAGGGGGGAGAGGTCGATCATGGTGAGAGGTAAGGCAGGGCTGGTCTTGGAGGGGGGAGAGGTCGATCATGTTGAGAGGTAAGGCAGGGCTGGTCTTGGAGGGGGGAGAGGTCGATCATGTTGAGAGGTAAGGCAGGGCTGGTCTTGGAGGGGGGAGAGGTCGATCATGGTGAGAGGTAAGGCAGGGCTGGTCTTGGAGGGGGGAGAGGTCGATCATGGTGAGAGGTAAGGCAGGGCTGGTCTTGGAGGAGGGAGAGGTCGATCATGGTTAGAGGTAAGGCAGGGCTGGTCTTGGAGGGGGGAGAGGTCGATCATGGTGAGAGGTAAGGCAGGGCTGGTCTTGGAGGGGGGAGAGGTCGATCATGGTGAGAGGTAAGGCAGGGCTGGTCTTGGAGGGGGGAGAGGTCGATCATGTTGAGAGGTAAGGCAGGGCTGGTCTTGGAGGGGGGAGAGGTCGATCATGTTGAGAGGTAAGGCAGGGCTGGTCTTGGAGGGGGGAGAGGTCGATCATGTTGAGAGGTAAGGCAGGGCTGGTCTTGGAGGGGGGAGAGGTCGATCATGGTGAGAGGTAAGGCAGGGCTGGTCTTGGAGGGGGGAGATGTCGATCATGGTGAGAGGTAAGGCAGGGCTGGTCTTGGAGGGGGGAGAGGTCGATCATGGTGAGAGGTAAGGCAGGGCTGGTCTTGGAGGGGGGAGAGGTCGATCATGGTGAGAGGTAAGGCAGGGCTGGTCTTGGAGGGGGGAGAGGTCGATCATGGTGAGAGGTAAGGCAGGGCTGGTCTTGGAGGGGGGAGAGGTCGATCATGGTGAGAGGTAAGGCAGGGCTGGTCTTGGAGGGGGGAGAGGTCGATCATGTTGAGAGGTAAGGCAGGGCTGGTCTTGGAGGAAGAGGAGATAGAGGGAAGGAAGGAAGGTGGAAGAGAGGAAGGGAGGGAGAGAGTACCCCAAGACAAAGAATATTTCAAGAGGGCAAAGAATACCCAAGAGGACAAAGAGTACCCCCAAAAGGCGGTCAAAGAGGACCTACCTTGACAGTGCCCGTTGCTCTTGTAGAAGTTGACGTTTGGCGGAGGGGGAGCAGCCAGGAGGGTGTGCTTGGGGGAGGCGCAGCAACAGGAGCAGCACCAGCACCAGCAGCAGTAGCAGCAGAGGCTGCCCGAGCGGTTCCACAAGTCGCGGCAGCAGTTGATGGAGTACCTCCCGTAGATGATGGGGTTGACCACGGAGTTACTGACGGCGATGATGAACAGAATGTCCTGGACGTGCTTGTTCATGCTGTAGAAGGTCTCGGGGTCGATGTAGTTCCTGTAGAAGGGGGTAAGATAGGGTTCAAGATGATTGATGTAGTTCCTGTAGGAGGGAGTAAGATGTGTCAACATAGTTGATGTAGTTCCTGTATGAGGCAGCAAGGATACGTGTTAAGATATTTGATGTAGCTCCTGTAGGAAACAGTAAAGCTAGATGTCAATACGACTGATGTAGTTGTTGAGCTGTATGACCCCAGTAAGTTTAGCGGTAGGTAATAATAATAATAATAATAATAATAATAATAATAATAATAATAATAATAATTTAGTTCTAGGAGGCAGCAAGAATATTATTATTATTATAATCAAGGGGGAAGCGCTAAACCCGGAGGATTATACAGTGCCGGGGGGGATGTGGAAGGCATTCAGGCTTAATTCGGGGAACTGGAGCACAGATCCAATTCCCTAAATCAAGAGCCCCTCACCAACATCAAGGAACCTTCCTTGAGGGGGCAGCAAGAATAGTTCACTTGAAGCACCTTTGGAAAAAAAGCGAGTTCTTGAAAGAGTAAAAGAACATTTAAATGAACAATCTACATTACCTAAATACCCAGAGCAAGTCCTACGCAGATCACCTACAGCACCTAAAAAAATACACGTCACCTAAACAAGTCCCATGCAGCAATCAGACTTGAACCACGTCACCTGAACACCAGACATCATCTGAAGCAGGTCTCAGGCTGGTCATCCGCACCACACACAACATAATCACCCTGCAGCAGCAGCAGCAGCAGCAGGCAGGGTAGGCTGCTGCCAGTAAATGTCACCTACCACAGGGTGGCGAGGGCGTAGGGCGTCCAGCACCAGACGAAGGCCATAACGATGATAAAGGTCATTCTGAGAGTCCTGGTCCGCGCTCGCTCGATGTTTGACATGTTACTTCGACGGAGCTGAAGACGCCCGTGGTACCGCTCCTCCCGAGTGTAGTCGTCTGTGTCAACACCACAAAATTTCATATTTAACAAGGAATAACTCCAGAAAGTGCATTGAACACTTTTTGAATATAACAATAGAGTAAACACTTTTTAAATATAACAATACAGTAAACACTACCGTATAAAATAATGCGTTTTTTTCTGGAAATTATTGAAAAAATGTATCCAAAATTTAATAGCTTACAAAGGTCTTTACAATAAGTTCTATTAAATTTTGGATTTTTTTCCAATTGGATTCGGAAAAAAGGCGCACTATGTACAATAGTTTTATAAGAGAGCTTAATGTCAATTGTTTTTTCATTCGACTTGTTGCCTGAAGTAGAAAAGACGAGACTCTTAGCAGAGCTTTCACAGAGGAAAATTTTCTTTCCGAAGAGCTGTTCCCCACTTGATTATCTCTCGTTCTCATAGAGCTTTGTTACCCCTACGGATTTAGCGCCTTCCAGCGAATAAATTATTTATTTATATTTTTAGTTTCTCCAAACTGGCAAGACTATTACGCACTCCATATCCATCCTGTGGACGGTAGCGTCCAGTTTACTGAGCACTCCATATCCATCCTGTGGACGGTAGCGTCCAGTTTACTGAGCACTCCATATCCATCCTGTGGACGGTAGCCTCCAGTGTATTGTACATCCTATATCCATCTCGTTGACGGTGATGCAAAAGTAAATGGATGCACGATAGGCCTAGTAACCAGGCACTACACGGTCTACGAAGATCTCGGGCAAATGATACATTCAAGTCTGTCCTCGTGACATATCAGACACTGAACATCTCTAACAAATAACACCAACACTCGTCACTATGCGTCAAAACACTCTTTAAAGAATACACAAAGTAGAGGGGCCACGTAGTTTCAAACCACGGAACGGGTGGGGATTTATGGCGAGTGAGTTGTTAAACTCCAGATCAGTAAACCACGTAGTCTCTCTCTCTCTCTTTCTCTCCAAGCACCAACCCTTTGACAAAAATAATCGCGAAAAGAGTGAGGGTTTGAACTCATGGCAAATGAGTAATTAAACTCACAAGCTACTGCGTTAACCATTCGTTCTGTGATCTATTTCCAATCGTGTTATTACGATTTCGTGAGTCACGACCATTTTTTTTTAAGTTGTAGCAATACTATACAAACCTTCGTTCTACGACTTGGTGAATGCAATACACTGCAACAATAGGAATGATGGTAGTTGCACAATGAGACAGATGAGGCATGCAACTGAACTGTCAAAGGAACGCCAACAATTACTTTCACGGACGTTCCATTGTCTGATTCCCCAATTGCTGTGAAAACAAACACGTTTTCAGAAATATTTTTTACAAATTTCCATCGTATACCCTGCATTCTGGTCCATATAAACATATCCAAATTGTTCAGCATTTTTTTTCTAATTAGAGTTGATATCGACATTAAAGTTTAACGTTACCATTGATCCTATGTTGACATTTGTAAAACAAAAGGCGTTTGATGAACAGTCTGGGTTCCCGTAAGTGCATTTAGACCCTTTGAATAGAGTTGCATGGGGATTCACAGACGTAAATGGAAACATCTCTTTGATCTATTGGTGGGACTCCATCCTCTGGGCGTAAATTAGGAGCATAGCGAACAGAAATTAGGAGCATAACGAACAGAAATTAGGAGCATAACGAACAGAAGTTAGGAGCACAGCGAATATAAACTAGGTACATAATGAACAAAAACTAGATACATACCGAAGAAAATAAGTACATAACGAACAAATTAGGTACATAATCAACATAAACTAGGTACATAACGAACATAAACTAGGTACATAACGAACAAACTAATACATAGCGAACATAAACTACGTACATAACGAACATAAACTACGTACATAACGAGCATAAACTAAGTACATAACGAACATAAACTAGGTACATAACGATCGAATGTGAACTGATTTCCATTCATTTTCGAAGACGGCCGTCGAACCTTCAATTAATCCGACATTACACTCACACGAGACTGTATCTAGAACTTGTTCCGGTCTTTTCTCGGGAATAATCACTCAACCTCCTTTCTGTAAAATGTTCCTTGATACACCAAAAGTCATTGCTAATTTTCGTACTCGTCAAGTTTAGGACCAAGTCTCGTGTGAGGTACAGTACGTTGAAATTTGTTAAAATAGGGACAAGTTGAAGATTCAGACACGTGTGCGACAGTAGGGTATCGCCTACACAGCAGGCTTCTTCAGTCAGATACAGAGGCATGATCAGTCCATCACACTTGAAGAAATAGTATTTGAGGTGGTCAGTCCCTCAGCCTGGAGAAGAGTTCAGCTCCATGGTCTGGCACATTACCTAATGCCTTTCTTTTGCAGCCTACGTCTCTCTCTCTCTCTCTCTCTCTCTCTCTCTCTCTCTCTCTCTCTCCTGCCTCATCTCTCTCACTCTGTCATGGAGCTCCAGCAAATCTGTGAGTAAGATTTGCTATCTTTAAAGCCTTGCTAATTATTGTTAGGTATAAGGACACAAGTGCAACCAATGCAACATTTTTATTGTGGCAACGTTTCGCTCAACAGGAGCTTTGTTCATGTTTTCCGTTGTATCTTTGTTGTCAAAACATTTCGCCAGCCAATACTTCTTCAGTCCAAAACACTGGACTGAGGAAGCCACTGGCTGGCGAAACGTTTCCACAGTAGACACCCAAGCGTTGAACAAATGTTTAAACTTATCACCCCTTGGGTTTTCTGAATCATTTATCTATATCTCTGTTGCCTTGCATGGTATACATCTCAGGGAATACCTGTCTGCGCTTTGCAACTTTCTGTACCTCCCCTCCTTTAGTCTTTAAACTGGGACTTTATTGGCTGTCTCCCAGAATTCTTGCAACTGTGTCGTATCAGTTGATTTGTAGGATTTATCCAGAGGTTCAGTGCTTCTGCTGCATCTCTCAGAATCCATGGCGACAATACACAAATAACTAGCACGCAGGAGGAGCTTACCACGACGTTTCGGTCCGACTTGGACCATTTACAAAGTCACTCTAAGGTGACAGTCGTGATTTATTGATTCTGATGTGTATAATCCACTCACAAAATTTTTTCACTTCTCTCGTTGTTTCCATGATGTTTGCTACCCGTTGGTGAACCCTGTTTCTCTAACGCTCAAGTGTGACCTCTGTTTTCACCGTTTCCCTTTATCTGTCTTCTCTTTTCAATCCATTTCGTCCCCTCCATCTATCTCCTTCCCTCGTCAAAAAAAATGGAGACAGATTAAAAGTCCAAGTTATTGGTGGCTTCGTGTCCTCCACACAAACCCTATGAAATTTCCTGTTTGGGAAAGCTTGGTTAGAGAGGCCTCTCTCTCTCTCTCTCTCTCTCTCTCTTTCTCTCTTATCCTCTCAATCTTACCCTCGCTCACCCAACCCTTACTTGTCATCCTCCCTTCCTCTATCCCTTACCATCCCGACCCCTCACCCTCTCCCTTTTTCAACCCTAACGTTCTCTCTCTCTCTCTCTCTCTTATATTCTAAGTCGTACAATTTGATTTGCTAATAAAAAAGAATGGGGGATACGAGAGACTGTTTTCCATGTGCTTTAAAACACTAGGGCTGTACAACCCATACGAGTTTAGCGCCTTTTGTCCAAAATTATAATAATAAGCCCAGTGAAAAGCAAGGGACACAATAACAGAGCACCATGTCAACATGCGTGGTCCAAGACTCTTCAACCTGCCTCAGATAGATGTGAAAATCTTCATGAGGAAACTGGATCACTACCGCCACCAAGTGCCAGATCAACCAGGCTGTGTTGGCTGTGTTGTGCCACCAGCAGCAACCAGTCTGGCTGAACAGGCAATAACAGAGAATAATAATAATAATAATAATAATAATAATAATAATAATCATAATAATAATCTTTATTTCTACAAGTACATGATGCAACTTATACAGACCATAGCTCACATCAATGACATACTACTATTTACAAAAGCCGTTTATTATGCAGAACATTTCGGGCAAATTAGGTCAATTTTGTCCCCAGGATGCGACCCACACTAGTCGACTAACATCCAGGTACCTAATTACTGCTAGGTGAACAAGGACAGCAGGTGTCTTAAGGAAACACGACGTAATGTTTCCACCCGCACCGGGGATCGAACCACGGACCTCAATGTGTGAGCTGAGTGCGCTACCAACCGAGCCACGGGACATGAAGATTTCACAGTGCTGTACGTCAATGTTGTCACGGCTCCAGTGGTCTATAATTCTGTTGTCACTGCTCCAGTGGTCTATAATTCTGTTGTCACTGCTCCAGTGGTCTATAATTCTGTTGTCACGGCTCCAGTGGCCTATAATTCTGTTGTCACGGCTTCAGTGGTCAATAATTCTGTTGTCACTGCACCAGTGGTCAATAATTCTGTCCTCACTGCACCGGTGGTCTATAATTCTGTTGTCACTGCTCCAGTGGTCTATAATTCTGTTGTCACTGCACCAGTGGTCTATAATTCTGTTGTCACTGCACCAGTGGTCAATAATTCTGTTGTCACTGCACCAGTGGCCAATAATTCTGTCCTCACTGCACCAGTGGTCTATAATTCTGTTGTCACTGCACCAGTGGTCTATAATTCTGTCGTCACTGCACCAGTGGTCTATAATTCTGTTGTCACTGCTCCAGTGGTCTATAATTCTGTTGTCACTGCACCAGTGGTCTATAATTCTGTTGTCACTGCATGGTCTGTCGTCACTGCACCAGTGGTCTAAAATTCTGTTGTCACTGCTCCAGTGGTCTATAATTCTGTTGTCACTGCACCAGTGGTCTATAATTCTGTCCTCACTGCACCAGTGGTCTATAATTCTGTCGTCACTGCACCAGTGGTCTATAATTCTGTTGTCACTGCACCAGTGGTCTATAATTCTGTTGTCACTGCACCAGTGGTCTATAATTCTGTTGTCACTGCACCAGTGGTCAATAATTCTGTTGTCACTGCACCAGTGGTCTATAATTCTGTTGTCACTGCACCAGTGGTCTATAATTCTGTTGTCACTGCACCAGTGGTCTATAATTCTGTTGTCACTGACCAGTGGTCTATAATTCTGTCGTCACTGCACCAGTGGTCTATAATTCTGTCGTCACTGCACCAGTGGTCTATAATTCTGTCGTCACTTCACCAATGGTCTATAATTCTGTCCTCACTGCTCCAGTGGTCTATAATTCTGTCGTCACTGCACCAGTGGTCTATAATTCTGTTGTCACTGCACCAGTGGTCTATAATTCTGTTGTCACTGCTCCAGTGGTCTATAATTCTGTTGTCACTGCAC
>NC_091374.1:12695849-12703349 GCF_038502225.1 Cherax quadricarinatus
CAGGAAGTGGAATAGTTTAGGAAGCGATGTAGTGGAGGCAGGATCCATACATAGCTTTAAGCGGAGGTACGATAAAGCTCATGGTTCAGGGAGAGTGACCTAGTAGCGACCAGTGAAGAGGCGGGGCCAGGAGCTTGCACTCGACCCCTGCAACCTCAACTAGGTGAGTACAACTAGGTGAGGTGAGTACACACACACGTTCTTCTGTACCATACAGACATGATCAACTTACATTGAAGTACTGCGTATTCGCCTAATTGTGGTTGCAGGGGTCGATTCATAGCTCCTGGCCCCGCCTGTTCACTGGTCGCTACTACGTCACTCTCCCTGCTTCTTGGGCTTTATCATACCTCTTCCTAAACTGTGTGTGTGTGTGTGTGTGTGCCTGTCCGTCTTAGTGTCTACGTGAGAAGAGATTTATAAAGCATCCAAAACATCATCCAGTGGCTTTATAACACAAAAAGTTACCCAGCACATAATCAGTTTATTACCATCATTACCAGATTTGCTCTCATTACAGATATAATTAACCCGACGTAATTAAAGCAGTACAAAGTACACTAGTTGCAATCCGTACCATAGTCATAATTTGTATCAATTTGCAGGCAATATGGCATAAAAAATTAACGAAAGGGAAAATCTCCCTGCGATTTAGGCCAAGAAATGAGTGGAGTTCTCATGAAAGCACTTTGGCTGCTTAATATGGTATAGTAACCCAGAGAGAGAGAGAGAGAGAGAGAGAGAGAGAGAGAGAGAGAGAGAGAGAGAGAGAGAGAGAGAGAGAGAGAGAGAGAGAGAGAGAGAGACAGACAGACAGACAGACAGATAAAGAAGACGGGAGAGATAGAGACAAAATAGAGAGGAAGACAGGGAGAGATAGAGAGACAGGTACAGAGGAAGATGGAAAGATAAGAGAGGATAGAGACAGACAGAGAGAGAGAGAGAGAGAGAGAGAGAGAGAGAGAGAGAGAGAGAGAGAGAGAGAGAGAGAGAGAGAGAGAGAGAGAGAGAGAGAGAGAGAGAGAGAATAAATTAAGGGGAAACAGGGGAAGGGGTGGATGCCAGTATCTGCTGATATAAACACTGTAATTAATATTGGTCAGTAACTACAGCCTCCAGTCATCCATCCATCAACTCGCCATCAACCTTTCAACTTCCTTTTCTCTTCATCAAAACAGTTTGACCAAATTTAATAAATAAAAACAAAAGTTACAAAATCTCGCTCTAATCCGCTGAATTTTAAACAAGAAAAATTAGATATCCTAGATGCCTAGAAGTATATCTTCAAGTATATCTTGACCCTAGAGAGTTATACTTCTAGAAACAGACTCCATCTGGTATACTCGGGTATGCTATAGCCGGTGCGTGAAGATATTTAAATATTTATAATCTGAATTAGGTAATACTAATGAATATATTGAGTATAATTATTATTAACGTAAGATTTACCACACGTCAGTAACACGATCCACTCCCGTACACGCCTCACTAGCGATCAACACACACTGCTAGCAACACTGTATCTAGGTTGCAGTGTTGCGTTGTGTGTCAGCATTGCACGCATTACGGTCCGCTAGATTTGAAGTGCTTAGGATAACTGTATGCTAGAAAATGTTGACTAGTTTTGTCGACGAAGTGGCTAGATTATTGTGTATCTCGCATCCATCCTGTGGATGGTAGTGGCTAGTTTGTGCACCTTGTATCCTGTGGATGGTAGTGGCTAGTTTGTGTACCTTGTATCCTGTGGATGGTAGTGGCTAGTTTGTGCACCTTGTATCCTGTGGATGGTAGTGGCTAGTTTGTGCACCTTGTATCCTGTGGATGGTAGTGGCTAGTTTGTGCACCTTGTATCTATCCTGTGGATGGTAGTGGTTATTTATTGTGCATCTATTATCTATCATGTGGATGGTAGTGGCTAGTTTATTGTGTACCTTGTATCTATCCTGTGGATGGTAGTGGCTAGTTTATTGTGCATCTATTATCTATCCTGTGGATGGTAGTGGCTAGTTTATTGTGCATCTATTATCTATCCTGTGAATGGTAGTGGCTAGTTTATTGTTCATCTATTATCTATCCTGTGGATGGTAGTGGCTAGTTTATTGTTCATCTATTATCTATCCTGTGAATGGTAGTGGCTAGTTTATTGTACACTACATATATTCTAGATGACAGTTACAGTGGGAACAAAAGCCATGTATCCACTGATCCACTGTCATATACTACATGACAGTAACACTGTCATATTCTGCTGTATTCTACATGACAGTTACTCAGTGGGAACACCAGCAGTATTTTCCTGACACATTCGCGATTAAATGTCATAGATGCATCACTGAAGAACAAAATGGAAGAGGAAATGGATGTGGAACTACATGACCTCTACAAGGAAAGAAACTGAGGGTTTGAAAAGGATAAATAAAGACGTGAAGAGAATGGACTGAGAGGATTAGTGGAAGAGAACAATAGGTTTACAGCATCAAAATAGAAAGTGATATTGTGAAGAGCTGAGAGAATGGAAGGGATGGTAAATGGGTGGAAAACAAAAAGGGAAGGAAGGAGGAAAGACAACAGAGGTAGAAGTTGAGGTAGTGAAGGTGGTATTGGTACAGGTAGAGTTGGTAGACGAAGTGGTACAGGTAATGGTAGGGTGATATTAGGTGGTGGTGATAGTGGTAGAAGTATAAGTGGTGGTCACAGCTTATAGTAACAGACGATAGTAATAGCAGTAGTAGTGATAGTTCAAATAGTACATTTCATACACTTCAACCACCATTCCCAATAAACATCCACGCTTGTATATTTGCATACTTCGTGGATAATTTCATCCACACTGACATACAGCCATGTAGAGTGAGTGGAGGGGAGCGAGAGAACCTTACGCTCTACTATCGTTTATCTGGAGCTTACCTGGACGGGGTTTCGGGAGTCAACGCCCCCTCGGCCCGGTCTGAGACCAGGCCTCGTGGTGAATCAGGGTCTAATCAACCAGGCCGCACGTAAAGCGACGTACGAACCACAGCCCGGCTGATCAGGTACTGACCTTAGGTGCCTATTCAGTGCCTTCTTGAAGACAACCAGGGGTCTACTGGCAATCCCCCTTATGTATGCTGCGAGGCAGTTGAACAGTCTTGGGCCTCTGACACTTATTATGTTGTCTCTCAATGTACTCGTGGCATCCCTGCTTTTCATTAGAGGGATGTTACATCTCCTGCCGAGTCTTTTGCTTTCATAGGGAGTGATTTTCGTGTGTAGGTTTGGTACTAACCCCTCTAGGATTTTCCAAGTGTATATTATCATGTATCTTTCTCGCCTGCGTTCCAGGGAATGTAAATCAAGGGACTTCAACCGTTCCCAGTAATTTAGGTGCCTTATCGTACTTATGTGTGCCGTGAAAGTTCTCTACACTCTCCAGGTCAGCAATTTCGCTTGCCTTGAAGGGGGCAGTTAGTGTACAGCAATATTCCAGCCTAGAGAGAACAAGCGATTTGAAGAGAATTATGGGCTTGACGTCGCTAGTTTTCAAGTTTCTCATTATTCATTCTATCGTTTTTTCTAGCAGATGAGGCAGATACACTGTTGTGGTCTTTGAAGCTGAGATCCTCTGACATTCGTAGTTTCAACTATCGTAGACTGATGCTTGGTTAAGAGAATGCCTATACAGGGAACGTTTCGCCCACATAGCTAGTTGTAAAACTAGAGAATATTATGCATAGGTGGAGAAGTCAATTCATGTGTTTTGAATGGGTGTTTGTGTCACCGGTAGAAAGTGTTTGTTGTCACTTGTAGAAAGTGAGTGGGTGTGTCACATGTAGAAAGTGAGTGGGTGTCTGTGTCACATGTAGAAAGTGAGTGGGTGTCTGTGTCACATGTAGAAAGTGAGTGGGTGTGTCACATGTAGAAAGTGAGTGGGTGTGTCACATGTAGAAAGTGAGTGGGTGTCTGTGTCACATGTAGAAAGTGGGTGGGTGTCTGTGTCACATGTAGAAAGTGAGTGGGTGTCTGTGTCACATGTAGAAAGTGGGTGGGTGTCTGTGTCACATGCAGAAAGTGAGTGGGTGTCTGTGTCACATGTAGAAAGTGAGTGGGTGTCTGTGTCACATGTAGAAAGTGAGTGGGTGTCTGTGTCACATGTAGAAAGTGAGTGGGTGTCTGTGTCACATGTAGAAAGTGAGTGGGTGTCTGTGTCACATGTAGAAAGTGAGTGGGTGTCTGTGTCACATGTAGAAAGTGAGTGGGTGTCTGTGTCACATGTAGAAAGTGAGTGGGTGTCTGTGTCACATGTAGAAAGTGAGTGGGTGTCTGTGTCACATGTAGAAAGTGGGTGGGTGTCTGTGTCACATGCAGAAAGTGAGTGGGTGTCTGTGTCACATGTAGAAAGTGGGTGGGTGTCTGTGTCACATGCAGAAAGTGAGTGGGTGTCTGTGTCACATGTAGAAAGTGGGTGGGTGTCTGTGTCACATGCAGAAAGTGAGAGGGTGTCTGTGTCACATGCAGAAAGTGAGTGGGTGTCTGTGTCACATGTAGAAAGTGGGTGGGTGTCTGTGTCACATGCAGAAAGTGAGTGGGTGTCTGTGTCACATGTAGAAAGTGAGTGGGTGTCTGTGTCACATGTAGAAAGTGGGTGGGTGTCTGTGTCACATGTAGAAAGTGAGTGGGTGTCTGTGTCACATGCAGAAAGTGAGTGGGTGTCTGTGTCCCATGTAGAAAGTGGGTGGGTGTCTGTCACATGCAGAAAGTGAGTGGGTGTCTGTGTCACATGTAGAAAGTGGGTGGGTGTCTGTGTCACATGCAGAAAGTGAGTGGGTGTCTGTGTCACATGTAGAAAGTGGGTGGGTGTCTGTGTCACATGTAGAAAGTGGGTGGGTGTCTGTGTCACATGCAGAAAGTGAGTGGGTGTCTGTGTCACATGTAGAAAGTGGGTGGGTGTCTATGTCACATGCAGAAAGTGAGTGGGTGTCTGTGTCACATGTAGAAAGTGGGTGGGTGTCTGTGTCACATGCAGAAAGTGAGTGGGTGTCTGTGTCACATGTAGAAAGTGAGTGGGTGTCTGTGTCACATGCAGAAAGTGAGTGGGTGTCTGTGTCACATGTAGAAAGTGAGTGGGTGTCTGTGTCACATGTAGAAAGTGGGTGGGTGTCTGTGTCACATGTAGAATGTTGGGAGAATTACCGACAATATGTAACGTAAAAGGACACAAGTGCAACTAATGTGACATTTTATTGTGGCAACGTTTCGCTCTCCAGGAGCTTTGTCAAGCCGTAAAACGGCTTGACAAAGCTCCTGGAGAGCGAAACGTTGCCACAATAAAATGTCACATTAGTTGCACTTGTGTCCTTTTACTTTACACATGTAGAAAGTGAGTGAGTGTCTGTGTCACCTGTAGAAAGTGGGTGGGTGTCTGTGTCACCTATAGAAAGTGGGTGGGTGTCTGTGCCACCTGTAGAAAGTGGGTGGGTGTCTGTGTCACCTGTAGAAAGTGGGTGGGTGTCTGTGTCACCTGTAGAAAGTGAGTGGGTGTCTGTGTCACATGTAGAAAGTTCGTGGGTGTCTGTGTCACCTGTAGAAAGTGAGTGGGTGTCTGTGCCACATGTAGAAAGTGCGCGGGTGTCTGTGTCACATGTAGAAAGTGGGTGGGTGTCTGTGTCACATGTAGAAAGTGGGTGGGTGTCTGTGTCACCTGTAGAAAGTGGGTGGGTGTCTGTGTCACCTGTAGAAAGTGGGTGGGTGTCTGTGTCACATGTAGAAAGTGGGTGGGTGTCTGTGTCACCTGTAGAAAGTGGGTGGGTGTCTGTGTCACCTGTAGAAAGTGGGTGGGTGTCTGTGTCACCTGTAGAAAGTGGGTGGGTGTCTGTGTCACCTGTAGAAAGTGGGTGGGTGTCTGTGTCACATGTAGAAAGTGGGTGGGTGTCTGTGTCACATGTAGAAAGTGAGTGGGTGTCTGTGTCACATGTAGAAAGTGAGTGGGTGTTTGTGTCACATGTAGAAAGTGGGTGGGTGTCTGTGTCACATGTAGAAAGTGGGTGGGTGTCTGTGTCACATGCAGAAAGTGAGTGGGTGTCTGTGTCACATGTAGAAAGTGAGTGGGTGTCTGTGTCACATGTAGAAAGTGGGTGGGTGTCTGTGTCACATGTAGAAAGTGAGTGGGTGTTTGTGTCACATGTAGAAAGTGGGTGGGTGTCTGTGTCACATGTAGAAAGTGAGTGGGTGTCTGTGTCACATGTAGAAAGTGGGTGGGTGTCTGTGTCACATGTAGAAAGTGAGTGGGTGTCTGTGTCACATGTAGAAAGTGAGTGGGTGTCTGTGTCACATGTAGAAAGTGAGTGAGTGTCTGTGTCACATGTAGAAAGTGAGTGAGTGTCTGTGTCACATGTAGAAAGTGAGTGAGTGTCTGTGTCACATGTAGAAAGTGAGTGGGTGTCTGTGTCACATGTAGAAAGTGAGTGAGTGTCTGTGTCACATGTAGAAAGTGAGTGAGTGTCTGTGTCACATGTAGAAAGTGAGTGAGTGTCTGTGTCACATGTAGAAAGTGGGTGTCTGTGTCACATGTAGAAAGTGAGTGAGTGTCTGTGTCACATGTAGAAAGTGAGTGAGTGTCTGTGTCACATGTAGAAAGTGAGTGAGTGTCTGTGTCACATGTAGAAAGTGAGTGAGTGTCTGTGTCACATGTAGAAAGTGAGTGAGTGTCTGTGTCACATGTAGAAAGTGAGTGAGTGTCTGTGTCACATGTAGAAAGTGGGTGGGTGTCTGTGTCACATGTAGAAAGTGAGTGGGTGTCTGTGTCACATGTAGAAAGTGGGTGGGTGTCTGTGTCACATGCAGAAAGTGAGTGGGTGTCTGTGTCACATGTAGAAAGTGAGTGGGTGTCTGTGTCACATGTAGAAAGTGAGTGGGTGTCTGTGTCACATGTAGAAAGTGGGTGGGTGTCTGTGTCACATGCAGAAAGTGAGTGGGTGTCTGTGTCACATGTAGAAAGTGAGTGTCTGTGTCACATGTAGAAAGTGGGTGGGTGTCTGTGTCACATGTAGAAAGTGGGTGGGTGTCTGTGTCACATGTAGAAAGTGAGTGAGTGTCTGTGTCACATGTAGAAAGTGAGTGAGTGTCTGTGTCACATGTAGAAAGTGAGTGTCTGTGTCACATGTAGAAAGTGAGTGTCTGTGTCACATGTAGAAAGTGAGTGAGTGTCTGTGTCACATGTAGAAAGTGAGTGAGTGTCTGTGTCACATGTAGAAAGTGAGTGGGTGTCTGTGTCACATGTAGAAAGTGAGTGAGTGTCTGTGTCACATGTAGAAAGTGAGTGAGTGTCTGTGTCACATGTAGAAAGTGAGTGAGTGTCTGTGTCACATGTAGAAAGTGAGTGAGTGTCTGTGTCACATGTAGAAAGTGAGTGTCTGTGTCACATGTAGAAAGTGAGTGTCTGTGTCACATGTAGAAAGTGAGTGAGTGTCTGTGTCACATGTAGAAAGTGAGTGGGTGTCTGTGTCACATGTAGAAAGTGAGTGA